>NW_017975582.1:0-1954 GCF_001876935.1 Asparagus officinalis
AATGAAGGGCGGGCATGCTGAAATAAAAACTGGGGACTTGGGGGTACCTTTGGAAATAAGAAAAGATTTAAGGGGTAAATATAGAAGCAACCCTTGTTTTAGGAAGACATGGTAGATTCAGGGGTGTGGATTGAAAATGATGTAGTTTAATTTGAAACTAACTTAAAAGTTTGGATGATTTATATATGATTAACAAAGATTGGATTGTGGGTCTAGCGTGAGAAATAAAAGCCAAACACCCAAGAGCTCAGAGAATCACATTTAGTTTTTCAGAAGGGCTGAGAACTCCATCGAAAATACAATCGGAGAGCAAAAGAGAAGGAAACGATGGGTAAAGACAAAATCCAAAAGCAAAAGAAGGTGCCAAAGAACAGTAAGTTTATTCTCCTCAACCTATGGAAAAAGTCTTTGATCATACTCAGTTAATCACTCACCTCATTCTTGTAGATCCGATCCATTTTTTTGCAAGTTTTGTGGGGAGCTTTTTAACTCTCTCAAGGAGATCTTGCTCCATGCGGGAGCACACTGGGCCCTTAAGAAGTCTGAACCATGACTAATATAAGGTATGATTTGGATTCAGATTGATGCACGCTAAGTGTTTGATGAAATGAGTGGAATAAGGAAATAGACTGCGTTAAACAAACATTTGATGACCTAACTCATACCTCATATTGGTCATGGTTCAGGCTTCTTAAGGTTCTAGTGTGCTCCCGCATGGAGCAAGATCTCCTTGAGGGAGTTGAAGGGCTCTCCACAAAACTTGCAAAAAAACTAGATCGGGTCTACAAGAATGAGGTGAGTGATTAACTGAGAATGATAAAAGACTTTTTTCATAGGTTGAGGAGAATAAACTTACTGCTCTTTGGCACCTTCTTTTGCTTTTGGATTTTGTCTTTACCCATCGTTTCCTTCTCTTTTGATCTCTGATTGTATTTTCGATGGAGTTCTCAGCCCTTCTAAAAAGCTAAATGAAGGTTCTTGCGGAGCGTGATCCCGTAAATTTTTCCATTTAACCCGATGACATTGTTAAGAGCATCCTCCTCTCCGAGATTTTTATTGCAGTCGTGAGGAATCCAACTTTGTTCAGATCCTAGGTTGCAGAAGTGAACTCGCTGGTTGTTGAAGTCAGCGAGCATCACGTCATAATCAGGGTTATTTGGGGATGAAGATAGTATGAGCTTGTGATCCCTGCGGCCCTCAGTATCTTCAAGATTCAGATAAGGTTGCAGGGCTCAGCAAGAAACAACAGGGGGAGAGTCTTGGCCGTGCGCGAGAACCCATCCTAGCGGAGATGGCCAGCAAATTCTCTACATTTTCAATTTCAGGCACATCTCCAACAGAGAATCCACTCCCATTCAAGCCGACAGTAGTTTGTGAGAATTTGTCATCTTCCTCATGGTCGGAGACGAGGCTCGGACCTGACATCGATTCTTTCGTCCCTTCCATCGGACTTCCTGTGACAATTCAGTGTTTTTTTTTTTTTGCAACAATCAGTGTTTTTTTTCCATCGGATTTTTTTCCCTTCAATTTTTTACATGTTAAACATAAATTTAAGTGCAAGAGGTAGTTATTCCTCTTTGTGTTAGAGGTGTATCTGCACATGGCTCTTTGTTGTATCCTAAAACTTAGTCAATCTTGAAGAAATTATAATCAACTCTGATGTAAATAGATGACCATTTAAGATGATTAAAATTGTGAACCATAGAGATAGTTCCCTCTACTTTACACTTGTATACCCTCAATTGTTTTTAGCGGTGCTTCATACTTTAAGTTTTTAAAATTTACACTTTAATACCCTCAATTACGTGGGAATGGGAATTTCCCCAAATTTTTCATAGGGCCATCACATGCCAATTTTAGAACACATTTTAACTCTTAATAACCGTCAAATTTACCATTAAACCTATCAAAATTCTATTTAACATTAGAATTAGAGTAGGTTTAAAAAGGATAA
>NW_017975583.1:0-1954 GCF_001876935.1 Asparagus officinalis
AAGGAAATAATGTCATTATTCCCCCTGTCAACAACGACAACGGAGGCGGTCCTGCAGATGATAATGCAAGAGAAGACCACATTACCTCTCCCCAAAACCACTCGAAGATAGAAACGAGTGAAGACAAAAAGTTGAAAGACTTGGAGAGCAAAATCAATGCATTGATGAATGCTCAAGAGGTAAAAAGGTCAGGTATACCGTGTCCATATCCAAGGGAGTGGGAATCAATTCCATATCCGGCAAAGTTCAATCTCATTAACTTTACGCCGTTTGATGGAAAGGGTTCCCCTACCCAACATTTAATCTATTTCAAGTCTCACCTAGGAACAATCTCCGGCAACGAACCCTTGATGGTACGGTCATTCGTTGGCACTCTTCGCGGAGCGGCCTTCGATTGGTATCGTCGCCTCAAGCCGGGGAGCATCGGCAGTTGGGACGACATGGAAGACATGTTCTTGACGAACTTCTTTGATGATGACACTGAGGTCTCGATCAGCACTCTGTTTGAGGAGAAACAGAAAAATGGTGAGACAGTCGAAAACTTTGTGAAAAGGTTTCGAAATAAAGCGATGAATTGCAGGGACCCGGTCAGCGAAGATTTCATCCTCGAGACCTGTCACAACAATCTCACCTTGGATATCCTTGAATCTATGGGAACGGCGCCATCAAAGACCTGGAAAGACCTGAAGGTGCGAGGAGAAAGAGCCGAACGATTCATCAAAAGGAAGAAAGCAGAAAGGGGCCAAATAGCAAATAACGCTCCGCAACCAAACTTCACCCCTAGGGGTAAAGGAAAAGCGCATGCAAATGCCGTGAACGCAAATCAAACGTTCGAGGTGCAAGCGCAACCGCAGCAGCAGCAGCAGCAAAAGGCACCTCAACAACCAAGGTGGCAACAGCAGACCCCGAGGCCGAAAGCTTCGGAGCCAAAGTTCCCGAAAGTTTATTCATTCAGAGAGGACGAAGTTCCTGGGATCTTCAAATACCTCGTGGAGAATAATAAAATCAAATTGCCTCCAGTTCAGGATCAGGAAGATGCCAAGAGGATTAATGATCCGAAATACTGTGCATTCCACAGAGCGGTGCACCACCCCACCAAGGTATGCTATGCTCTTAAGGACAAGATCCAGGCTCTCATCGACGTCGGAGTCATCACAATGAAGCAGCCAAAGGAGAAGAAAGTGGGTGCGAATGCAGTCACGATTAGCTTCGGCTCCTTTCCCGTGAACCAGTTCCAGCTTGAGCCGGTAATGAAAGCAGCAGTGAAGACGGTGAACGATGATCCTCACAAGCAGTGCCAGAAAGGACTCGTGCCACACACAGCCCCTAATGGCGAGATTCTTTGGGTTCATCCAGATCTGATCGTAGACGAGCAATGGACTGGAACCTCTTCCAAGAAGAAGTCAAAAGGGAAAGGTAAATCTTGTAATGGGGTGTCCGCTATTCCAGGAAGAGACGATGACAGAATTCCGGCCTTCCCACTTTCTGAAGATGAGCAGGAAACATTCACCACTCGGAGAGGGAACGAGTACCACTACTCCTCCGTCCAAGACGTTGGCAGAACTGGGAATAGCAGCAATTCCCCCGACGCCTGTGGCCACGGAAAAAGTCCAGCAGAAGGAGAAGGGAAAAGAGCCTTTACGCCAGGAGATTCAAAACCCGAGGCAGTCTCGATTCAATCATCCGATTGGAAGAGACAAACCGGGAAATGCGAGCTCTCCACCTCATTTCGACATCATGGCGCAGCTGGCCAACATCCCGGCTAGAATAACCCTATACGAGCTATTGCGCCTGTCCAAGGATACAAGGAAAGCACTGCAAGAAGCCTTGAGTGATTCAGAAGCTTTTCTAACTCGGATCAAGCCTTCCCTTGAAGGGCCAGAATCGTCAGCTCAGCACTGCAATCTAGCGGCGCATCATTTTCCGTGCATCTCTTTTACCAAAGAAGACATGC
>NW_017975584.1:0-1953 GCF_001876935.1 Asparagus officinalis
AAAAGTTTGGAAAACTCAAAACTTGTGTTTTTGTACATGGAAATGCATTTTCCTATATCTAAGAAACGAACCAAACAGCCCCTAATTAGATTCTTTGATACTGTCCAAGAAAGGTAAGCTAATGATGAATTTAACATGATTTAGAAAGTAAATCAATCTTTCTAAAAAAAACATAAAAAAAAACATAAATCGATAAATAGCATAGAAAATAATATTTTAAAGGGAAAATTGCTCATGAACACCTCATTTATAATTTCAGGGACAATTAACACCCCTCACCTCATTTAATAGCACTAAGCACCTCCATATATTCATTTTTGGAAAGAGAAATTACAAATAACACCCTTTTCTCAAGGTAAGTGCTAATAAATCGATAGATAGTTTGGATTTTGTTGTCATAAAGTTGTCTGTCGTTTTAAACTTTGATGTCCTTCAAAGTTTTGTTTTGACACTTTGTTGAAATTTAAACGAAAGTTTGGAGCATCAAGGTATCAAAAATAAACTTTAGACCAGCAAAATTTGGAGACGAGACAACTTTATGAGATCAAAGTGCAAGTTATCTAAATTAGTTGAGAGATGAAGGTAAAGGTGTAGGGGATTATGTGTCCCTTACTCTATTTTAAAATAGATAAGATGCACCTGATTAATTTCACATAGCTAGGCTGAACTTTATTATTATTATTATCACCGGACCTTTATATGGAATTTGTAGAGAAGAAAAGCGTTCTGGAGAGAAAAAAAAAATTCAAACTTTCATCTTTTGTCATTTACACGCAATGAACCCTCCTCTAGAATTTAGGTTTTTTTTTTCCTCTCAAGGAATTCTATTTATTTGCAAATTACATTTAGTAGAGTTTGGTGAGAAAGTTTAAAAGTTCAGATCAGTCGTATAAGACATCGCCAAAGGTAAAAAGTTCAAAGGGATTACTGGGGTATCCCCCAAAGTCCAGGGGGTTTGGTGGACTTAACCTGATCTCTTAACAGAGAACTGCTACAGTGTCACGCTCTTTACCTCAGCTTCAGAACTCAGTCAAAGTGGAGAGAACGGATAACAAAAACGTAGGGCTCATCGCTCGCACGTGATGCCCTATAACGGTCGATTCCTTCTGCTGTCAGCCACTATTTTAACCCCCGACCCCCCAAAAAAAACAACGATCTAGCCGTTACCATTCAAACGCCCAAAATTTGAAAATTTTTAATGGAATTATACGGGTAAATCCTTGGGATGGGCCCCAAAAAACTACCAACGGCTCTATTCTGAGGCCCAATTGTGATCCTAAAATTTGAAATTCCGACCTCATTCCTACTCTCCCTCTGTCTTTTATGTTCCAGTCCTTGTCCCCTTCCCTCCACCTCGGGTCCCGCGAATCTTCACCTTTCTCTCTCTCTCCTCTCTCCGTAACCACTAAATAAATAAATAAAAACAATTCAAATAAGAAGCTATTATCGCCTGAAATCCCTTCACCCTTCGATTCAAACTAACCCTTCTCTTTCTCCCTCCGAATTGAAACGGAAAAAAAAAAAATGGGCGTTTGTTTCAGCAAGAAGAGGGAGGAGGAGCCTTGTGCTCCTCCAGATCCAGCTGCAGCTTCAGCTGAGCCCAAGATCCCAATTCCAAAAGAGAAGAAGAGCAAGAAGAAGAACGATGCCAACGCCAACGCCAACGCCAGTGCAGCAGCCAAAGAGGAGACAACACCGAAAGAAGCAAAACCCCCTCCGCAAATGGAAAAGAAACCAGTCTTCGTTGTCACCCAAACCCCCAAGAAGAAATCCCCCGCTACTTCTCAAGAGGAGAAAAAGCCCAGTTGTAAGCCCACTAATCCAGTCGAGCTCAATGCTACAACCAGCGTCTTTGTCTCCCTCCCGAAACCCACCGAAGAACCGAAAGCAGCAGTGAGAACATCGGGCTGCACCAAGGAAGAGGTCGACGCTATCCTCATCCAATGCGGCAGG
>NW_017975585.1:0-583 GCF_001876935.1 Asparagus officinalis
TGTCCCGATTCAAGGTGAGGATAGTCGATCGCCTGGGTCCTTTGCACGAGGATCGAGGCAAAGTTCTGAGCAAAGAAGGTTTGGGTCCGGTGACTGAACCCCGAGCAACTCGTCGAGCTGGGGGTCGCACACGCCCTCTCAACAATAACAAGCCTTCTTATAAAAGGAAAACTCCAGTTTCCACCCGTCTGGGGGTGTGTATTCAAAACCAGGAGCCTGTTGAGATCTTGCGCTCCCAAAAGTGTAGTTCTAAACATGTGACTCTTGAGAACGCTGATAAAGCGGCAAATCCCCTGAAAGAAACGTATTCATCTGACGATGACAACGTTATACTTGGGGAGTTGTGTCAACGTACGATAGGTTGCTCCGGTCATCTGACCGATGAGTTGTACTATCGGGCGGGAGGTATGAACGAGTCTCGGAAGAGATATGCCCGAGAAACCAAATCTCACTGCCCGCACACCAGACTAATCAGGGCAGTATTATCAGCGTGCAGTTGTCCCAAGACTGCTCCGCAGAGGGTCTCCGTATCCGAGAGGATCTCCAACGGAATGACTAAGTCCAAACCAAAGCGTCTCCGTAA
>NW_017975585.1:1556-1952 GCF_001876935.1 Asparagus officinalis
AGGCAGCAAAAGACTTCGGACCCGAGACTCCAAAAAGAGTATTCCTTCAAGGACGAGGACGTTCCAGCCATCTTCGAATCTCTCCTTGAAAACAACAAGATTAAGCTTCCACCCGTCACAAATCAGGAGGAAGAAGATAACATTTTGGATCCAAAGTATTGTGCGTACCACAGGAGGATCCTTCATCCTACCAAGGCTTGCTTCGCTCTTAAGAATAGCATCCAAACCTTGGTTGAAGCCGGCGTTATATCGCTCAATTGAGCCGAATGAAAACTCCAAAGAGTATACGAGTATAAACTGCTTCTCAAATTACTCCAACAAGTATATGAGTATAAACTGCTTCTTAATACTCCAATAGGTATACGAGTCTAAACTATTCCCACTCTTGACGGGAAG
>NW_017975586.1:0-1952 GCF_001876935.1 Asparagus officinalis
CCCCCCCCCCCCCCCCAGGGGGAAGGGGGTTAAGTGTATAAAAATACAAGTTATATCATATATAAATATATAAATCCTACATCCTGAACTAAGAGGAATTAATATTTAGAAACAATAACACCAGAATGAGTACGTCGAGCGAAATAATTCAAACAAGAAAACCCTCATATATATACTATGTATCTCAAATTATGGATCGCTAAATATCAACTCTAAAATCCTATGAATAAAATAATTAACAAAGAACGATACATTACCAAGCCTCATCCATAATAAATTGTATCATAACATCTCACATTTCCCTCAGGTAGTTGGCACGGGAACAAAAATAAATATTCGGTAAAAGATCTCGTCTAGGATACGTAGTATATAACAAACCATAGCCTTATGGTTTACCCTAGAGGTAGGTAACACGGGAGCAAAATTATAATTTTGTATGATTCCCTACAAAGAAAATGGTATGGAGTATAGGAGCTCACAATATCTTGTGGCTCATTGCAATATTTTATGGTTCACTACCTTACTCGAACACCCTACGGAATATAGGCATATCAGTCTAATCCGGAACACAATGATGTATAACTGAGTGTAGTACACTATGGTCTCTTTACAGTACATCAACTAACGCACTCTGAGTGTACTCAACCATGATCTCGTTGTGGTGCACCAACTAGCCCCACTCAAGCATACAAAATCATCGTAAAATGAAACAAACGTTATTCCCTATCATGACAAGCTCAAAATATTAGACTACGCACCTCCAAAAGCTCGTGCATGCTCAAAATAAACATGTGCATCTCATAGTCACGTACGTGTGTCGACGTACGGCTCGTACTTCGTATTTGCGATCAAACATGCATGGAAAGAAAACAACATATACAAAATAGCTCAAATCGGTCGACCAACATAACCCATCGGTCAACCGGCGGTGACAAACATGCACGCACAAATCAGCTTCAATTGGTCGACCGATTACCTAGGTCGGTCGACCGACCAGAGGAAATTCTCCAGTTTCCTGCAGACTAATCGGTCAACCGATTTCTTTGATCGATCGATCGATGCTGATGATAAATTAAAATTCGGGTTCTTTTCTCTATCATAAAAAAATCAAAAATTCTCAAAAGAACCCATGTAGAAACCTTGATTTAGTGTAATTAGGGTTTAATTTGCTACATGAAATCATAAATATAAAGATTTAGGGAATTCTACAAAACTCTAACATGTTTATGTTTGAAAAATCATCATGAAAACAAATAACTTTAACAAAATCTCATGTTAGATCTATTTCAAATCTTAATCCCAAATCAAGGAAATCTATTTCATAACTTTTTAAATCAGAAAGATTAAATCTTTACATCATACAGATAAAAGGGGTGATCTTTACACATAAAATAGGTTTTAAAATCCAATAAAAACTAAGAAAACGGGGATGAGATTGGAGGAGATGAAACTCGCCTCAAATTTTTCGTGCTAAGCTCCCACATACGCGAAGAAATCGATCATCTCTTACAGAAAACCTCCGATCTTACCCTCTCTTGGTCTTTTGGCTTCTCAAAGCTCTCCAAAGACTCAAAACTTATGATCTAGGGTTTTGAGAGGGTGGATGCTACTCAGGACGTGAGATATGAAGAATAAAAGAGGAAAAAGTCGGGTATATATGTATATATACATGTAAAAAACAGACTCGACCCGACACCAAACCCAAAAACCGTCAGCTATCCATCGGTCGATCGATTGCTAGGGTCAGTCGACCGACCAGTGTCCATTGGTCGACCGATTGCTAGGGTCGGTCGACCGACCAGTGCATAGATGCAGACTTATAGATTTTATGTACATACATATTTATACACACACATATATATTTATATGTACTTAATCGATCTCAAATCGATTACAATCATGTTCATTCATCCCAGAACAATATCAACCATAATAAAACTCATTTAATATTA
>NW_017975587.1:0-1952 GCF_001876935.1 Asparagus officinalis
AAGATGCTAAAGCACGGCTCATTAGATGGATTCTCCTTCTTCAAGAGTTTGACATCCAAATTCTTGACAAAAGGGGAACAGAGAACCCCATAGCAGATCACCTCTCTCGACTCTCAAATGCACCAACATCAACCGTTCCAATCAATGAGCATTTCCCTGATGAACAACTCCTAGAAATCCAATCTGTTCCCTGGTTCGCTGACATTGTGAACTACATAGTCATGAACCAGATCCCTTCTCATTGGTCCAAACAGGATAGATCCCGTTTTCTCTCCCAAGTAAAATACTTTTACTGGGATGATCCATATCTGTTCAAATACTGTCCTGACCAGATCTTTAGGAGGTGTGTTCCCACGGAAGAAATTAGGAGTGTTCTATCATTTTGTCATGAGCAAGCCTGTGGGGGCCACTTTGGTCCCAGAAAAATAGCTGAAAAAGTTCTCCAATCTGGGCTGTATTGGCCCACTCTCTTCAAGGATTCATTCGAGTTTTGCAAAACCTGTAACCGCTGTCAGCTTTTAGGAAAGGTCACTAGAAGAAATATGATGCCCTTACAACCCATCTTATCCGTTGAAATTTTTGATATGTGGGGTATTGATTTCATGGGACTATTTCCAAATTCCTTTGGAAATATCTACATTCTAGTAGCCGTTGAATACATGTCAAAATGGGTTGAGGCGGTAGCTTGCAAAACCAATGATAACAAGGTCGTTGTTAAGTTTTTGAAAGAGAACATCTTTGCCCGGTTTGGAGTACCTCGAGCGATCATCAGTGATAACGGTACACATTTCTGTAACCATTCTTTCGAGGCTTTGATGAGGAAATATTCAATCACACACAAATTGTCAACTCCTTATCACCCCCAAACCAGTGGACAAGTAGAGGTCACAAACAGGCAGATCAAACAAATCTTAGAAAAAACAGTTAATCATAACAGAAAAGATTGGTCTGTAAAATTGTGTGATGCTCTGTGGGCGTATAGAACAGCTTTTAAGGCCAATTTGGGGATGTCACCATACAGACTAATATTCGGGAAAGCCTGTCACCTACCAGTGGAGTTGGAACATCGAGCAATGTGGGCAATAAAATAATTAAATTTTGACTTAGACTCGGCAGGTAAGAACAGATTGCTTCAAATAAATGAGTTGGAAGAAATTAGAAATGATGCATACATAAACTCAAAAATTTACAAAGAGAAAACAAAAATTTTTCATGACAAATCAATTTTGCGGAAAAATTTCTCTCCAGGACAGAAAGTTTTATTGTACAATTCAAAATTGTATCTTTTTCCAGGAAAATTAAGATCAAGATGGACAGGTCCATTTTTTGTCAAACAAGTTTTCTCACATGGAGCTGTCGAGATACAAAATCCTAAAAATGGTAATATTTTTAAAATAAATGGTCAACGTCTGAAACCATTTTTAGAATTTTCTACGCTCGGAGAGGAAGAGGTGTTGGTTCTTCATGAACCTCATTATCTATAAATAAATAAATAAATAAACTAATTTTCCTTTTGTTTCTTAAAAAAAATTGTTTTTTTTAAAAAATAATAATAATAATAAAATAAAAATAATTACTTACAATTTTTCTTTTATTTGATTTCTTCATCCTTATACTAACAGTAATTGCAGATCCTTATCATCATTGTCAACCGAGCAACTGTAAGTTCTTTAATTTTATCTGCTTTACTTTGTGCTTCAGCGAATTTGCATTGAGTGCAATGTAAAATTTAGGTGTGGGGGTGAGAAATACATATTTTCCTCTTTATTTGACCTTTTTAATTGCATTTTTTTTTCTTTTTGTTAAAAAAAATTTATAAAAATAGTGTCACTTGCCAAATTAATAGAGTTAAGTAATAATTGATCAAATTGATAGATTTTAAATTAGTGACATATTCAAGTTTACCTTTTATGATAACTCCAAATAAAATTCTTAAGAAATGATTTTTCAAC
>NW_017975588.1:0-1951 GCF_001876935.1 Asparagus officinalis
CATAGCAGGTTTGACATTCTTGGTTTCACCTTGGACTGCAGCCTTGAGTGAACCCAGGGGCGTCACAGAATTACATATGGAGAAACTATTAGAATATTTAGAGATAACTTTAAAAGAATTGAGTTATTTCGATCCATTACAAATGGAAAAGTGATGGAAATAAATCTAAAATTCAGAAAACGTCAATGAATCACTTGAATTGGCATTAACATAAGACATATCTATTAATGAAGCATTGAATGAGTTACATTAAAAAATAATTTAATAACTTTATCCTAATCAAAGAAAAAATCTCCATGGAAGACATAAGAAAAATTAGTAAGTATTCATAAATTCCATACTGTGTTCTTCAAATTAAATATTAATATTATAATCTAAGAGAAATTGGTAATGAATAATGCAGGTATTTATTTTAGATCTTTATGAAAAATGACAGGGATAGAACAAAGATAATATTATTAAAATAATAGAAATTCTTATTGGATGCACATCAGAAGAATTCATTTTAGAGGAAAATAAAGAGATAGCTTCTAATTTATTTAAGTAATAAATTAGGAACACAAAGAATTTTATATATATGAAATTAATATTTATTCTCATTGAAATAGAAAAAAAATCAAAGTCTATATTTTGAGCAGTTTGTGTTGAACATCATAAGTACATTTGACTTCTTTGTAGAGTTAAATGAGATGATAAAAAATTAACGAGCCCAGGAAAGATAATAGCATAAAAAATACAAAATTAGCATGATGTCACAATTGATGTAGATGATAAAGACAATACTCTAGAATTGCCCGAGAAATGATAAATAATAAACCTGAAGAATGATTGATCTTAACTCAATAAAAAATAAAATAGAAGAAATAAAAAACAATATTTTCTGAATATTTTATAGGATAGTTTAATTATTTTGAGTGAAATTAGGAATCTTTAGAAGGGAGTTTCATGAATTTTTTTTAGTACTTTTATATTCTTATGTGGATGTTTTTATCATATAAAAGTATACTAGAGTTAGCATTAATCTTTAATTTATATTTTTTATGAAGTCTATCAATGATTAGGAATAAACTTCATATTCTCTTTTGCATCGTTTTAACATACTTTAAATCAATCATTTTGCCATATTGGTTTTAAATATTCACCTTCCTTGTATAACACTATTTTAATATTTTTCACTTTGCAATGCTATACTTTCTCAAATAAAGCTTAGTTTCATATCGGTCAAAAATAATATGAAAATTCAAATTATTTTTAAATTATATTTGTTTTTTGTCAATTCAAATATCAACATGAAAATTTAAATTGGGTGTATCCCATTTAAACAAACATAAAAAAATAATCGGGATGTAAGAGTTTAAAGAAAAAAATGAGCACAAACTGCCAAAAATACTTAATTTCGTCTAGTTTGGGTGGTTTATTTTGCTTCTGTCTAGATTGAATCAAACTAGACGGAATTTCGTCTAGGTTGATCAACCTAGACGGAAGTCAACCTAGACGGAATAAAGAATTCCGTCTAGTTTGACAGACCAGACAGAATTCCGTCTGGTATGTCAAGCCAGACAGAATTCCGTCTGGTCTGACATACCAGACGGAATTCCGTCTGGTATATCAGGCCAGACGGAATTCCGTCTGGTCTGCTATACCAGACGGAAATACCGTCTAGGTTGGTTTTTCACAACCTAGACGGAATCCGTCTAGATTGACTCAATATAGACGGAATTCCGTCTAGGTTGTCTTTTTTCCAGCAAAAAAAAGTTAATTACAATTTATACTTTCCTGTACAATTACATTAATATTTGAATACACCCAGAAAATACTGTACACGGGAATACATTCAACCATCCAATTATAATCAAAATTCATAACAATTCCATCCCAAAATCAAATATAACCAAATCCAACACATTGTACAAATCCAACCATCCACCTCAAAATATACATCAATCAGTTC
>NW_017975589.1:0-1951 GCF_001876935.1 Asparagus officinalis
TATATTAGAAAAAATTTCCTAAATAAAAGAAAACAATACAAAACCATAAATATTGTCAAGTAAGGTCTTCAATATGATATATCAACCAATATAGAGATATATCGGCTGATATTTTAATACATTGCCTATAAGAGCAATATTTAAAGATTATTTAAATATAAGTTCCTTGATTTTAGATCTCCAGTTATTCTATATTATTCCCTCAAAATATTTTGAAATTGCTTATAATTTAAGGGACTAATATCGAGTTATTAAAAATTTGAGGGAAAAAAATGTGAACAAGCCAAATTTTAAAAAATTGTTTTTTTGAAAAGTCTCTCAGCTATGGGGATTGTTTCAAAAAAACTCACTCAATTTATTTAATTTGGCAAAACATCCTGGCTGTGAGGGTGTTATAAATAACCCCTCTTAACTTTGGTACGATTTTGGAAAACACCCCTCGACTATAGCGTGTCTCATAAAAGCTCCTCTAATCTTTTACACTTCTCTCAACAAAACCTCTTAATGTGGTTACTTAAATATGTGATTTGGAGAAAATACCCTATCGAAGAAGTCTATTTTAGTTAAAAAAACTATCAACCGATAATATAAGGATCACGACCAATTTATAATTCTTTTACCTTATATATCTCCTCTTTTTCTTTAATCTAGCAAAAACTAAGCTAATTCTTTTATGGTTGAGGGATATTTTGGTCTTTCCAAATCAAATACTTGTCATATACTAGATTAGACTCAATGGTATTAGTTATGAGCAGTTAAGTGAGAAAATTTTATGGGATTAAATCAAAGAAGTGAAGTTGAGAAAGATTATCAGTTGAGAAAGATTATCTACAACACCCCAAATTTGATGAAGATTTACTTAGTTTCAAGTCAGCAATTTTCGTGGCCAAATGCCCAAGTCAGCAATTTTCGCGGCCAAATGTCCCTTTAGTGTCCTACTAACTTGGTGACTGGATGGGGTAGGGGACCCAGTTCACCCATAGTTTACTGGTCAGGGTGGGGGGCTTGAACTCAGGTCTTGGCTCGTGGATCCTTCTATCCTACTAGGTATCCCTCATATCCAAAAAAAAAAGTTGAGGGGTTTTTTTTTGAAATTCCCCCCTTAGCTAAGAGGGAGTTTTCTAAAATTAACTTAAAACGCAACCAAAAGCACATGTGACTTCAATCTTATAAAAGTAATTTTTATGTCAAGTATATCACTTTATGAAATATGGTTATTCATCACAAGGGAATTTCTTCACTATTAATAATCCACATATATTATAGAAATTTTCAGGGTTTTACAGTTACGGACAATAGATTCTTATAACTCTTAACCTAAATTTTTTGAATATTGTTTGATAATGGATAGATATGAATTATTTATTAAAATACAATCCATAGTGCATAATATGTATAAATCATTCTCATATTATATTTTATAATTTTCTGAAACTAGAGAGTAATCGTTTTTACAAATCAATTAATTAGTTGGGAAGATGTAGAAAGACTACATATCAGATTTTGAAATTGATCATATAATTTATTTATTTTTATCGATTGAATTTGCACATTTTGATGAAGAAAATTCTAGAAAAAAGTTTTTGAATATCTATAATACTTGGTCGCCGGATAAACAAGTGGAAGTAAACAACAGGTGAAAGTGATTTATTTATAGTTAAACAAAATCCTATATGACCAGATAAAACCTATCATTTACTTTGATGAATTCAAGAATTCATTTTTATCATTAATAATGATAGTTTTTTATATTGGTCCCTTACATTATTAATATTTTTCGAAACATTAAATTGCTCTAAAGTCATTAATATTTTAAGACTTTTTTCTATGGAAGGCAAAATGTTAAAACCAAAAAGATATTATACATGGAAATTGTTGGCCTTCTTATTTTGATGATGTTTAACAAACAATTTACCACTAATGTTGTTTGTCTAGTGTTTGTGCATTCCTA
>NW_017975590.1:0-2269 GCF_001876935.1 Asparagus officinalis
TCTTAAGGAGGACCTCGATCACAACATGTTCTTCTTAATCAAGAGGCTTGGCGCCACCGTGGCGAAGCCGTACTTTTCCCGTCTGAAAGAAGTGGAGGAGGCTGCTCAGCAGTTGCTCGCCCTTCATGCGCAGAGTTCCGCTATTGTTGATCTCGCCTCCGACGAAGTCCGAGCAGCAGTGGAAGACCGCGATCGCCGCCTGAATGAGACTATGTCACTGGAGACAATGTTGTCCGTAGAATTGGAGCAGGCCAAGGCTGAGGATGCACGAGTGGCCTACGAGCAATAGATAGCCGATAACTGTCTTTCTCGCCTATCCTCCGAGATAGAGGAGCTGAAACAAGTTATAGCTGACGCACAGGCCTCCTTGGTCATTCGAGAGAAGGCTCGTGAGCAGGCAGCAAAGGAGTTGGAGGACATTGAGTCTCGTCGGCAATTGGTCGCCGGTTCTGTTGAGGGGAAGGATCGAGCTCTCAAGGAGGCCAAGGATACCATTCAGGACTTAGTCTCGCGCACCGAGGAAGATCTTCATTGGGAGATCCTAAGGAGGCTTGAGCTTCGCCTAGCCGGAGAGATTCGTGAGGCGGAACTGCTGTTGAAACCTTTGTAATTTGCCTTTAATTCCCTGTTGTAATAGGATTTCTCTATGAATGAAATTATATTTTCGTTCTTGGTCACTATTACTTCTGTGTATGCTCCATTTTTTTAACATGTGTTAGCTAGAGTCTTAGCTGTGAGGGGGGGTTTTCAACTGTCAGCGAATTTCGGCCGTAAGCTTGTCTCCTCCGCGGGCGGATTTCGTCCGCAAGCGGATCTGGAATTGACTCAAGTTCCAGAGGGGTAATTGGTTTTGACCCGCGGGCATCTCAGCAACGAATTCGTCGTTAGGTAGGCTCCGCTTTCGGTGGGCCGCGTATTGATCTATGCGTACGTCAGCCAAGAAGACGTGGGCACATCGCTTCGCATTAAATGCGGCGCAGTGGGGCTCTTCGTCTATCGCGCCCAGTTCGGGCCGTTGTTGAAGATCATGTCTAGGAACCGTCGGATCCTAGCCGTTTAGGTAAGATCCGATTTGTTCGGCCTCACTCTTCAACTGTTTTAGCCTTGAACGGTCCAATCGAGTAGTGAGTAACCGTCTAGGATTTTTAGAGTATTTAACGCCCTTACCCTCTGTTAAGAGGGGCTATAGTATATTTCCTTGTCTTCTTCAAAGGAAGCCCAAGTTTTCTCTTCATCGTACCCCTAATGGCACCGAAGGTAAAAAGGGTCGCTTCGAAGAAAAGGAAGGAGGCACCTTCTTCGGGCGCCACTGAGGCCATCGCCGCCGAAGGTTTTTTTTTTGTCCCGACTTTCGCGTGGGTTGAGCAGGTATTCTTCCTTTGACCCTTCTCTGTGTTATTGTTGTGTTTCACAGATCGAGAAGAGGTGATAATCATATTTTTATTATAATTTTATACCCTCATTATCTATTTTATATGAATAAATATACCATTAATAATTGTTGTTAGATTAGTTTGTACATAAATGAATGAAAATATAAATAAATATTATTAAATGTAAAAACCTCTTAAAATCTCTCTTCTCTATTTTGTAGCATGAAGCCCATCAAGCAAGTGAAGAAAATAATCAATTGAAGGCCCAAAGCTCATCAAAAGAAAAAATGAATGAACTTGGATGCAAATAGTTGAAATATAGTTGGTTTTTGTGCAAAGATTGGAATTAATGACCGGATGTGGTGAATTTTCACAAAAAAAAATCAATGCTGCAAAGGACTTTGGGCCGGAAATGATTCTCAAATGAATTTGCATTTTGTTTCTCAGCTTAGTGGGCCGAAATCAAATGCTCATGGACTTGCTGCACTGTTGATTGAAGACCAGACCGGGAATTTAAACTTGGGAAATGAACTTGATTGCTAAAATCACATGGGCCGAAATTAAAATGTGGACTTGGGCTGCCGAAAATTGATTTGGATTTTCTTTTGAAAATCAAGATAATATATCGGGCAAAGAAGAACGCAAAAAAGAAAGTTAAATGCAGGGTGGAGATTGGTTGCTTGTGAGCTCAGACAATACTCAAAGGGTCATATATTCACTTTGAGAATTACTATTAAATAGGGTAGGGGTGACTGGGTGGGAGAGGGTGTGAAATTTTTGTTAAACTTCCCTTTTTTTGGAAGGGAGGGGCGCGTACCTCTTAATTTGAGAAGGCCTTCCGAATAATTATAACTTTAGTTGCAATTAACTCCAAATAATTTTTTCCTCTTTACTTC
>NW_017975591.1:0-1950 GCF_001876935.1 Asparagus officinalis
AGGCATCTCCCGTCCTAAAGCAGCAAGGCGATTCTTCAAAGTAGAAGCAGCGGCAAGAAGCTCGTTACGCGGTGGTGCATCCAACCCTAATACTCCAGGATGCAATCCAGTGATATGACTCCTGCTCGAACCAGGAGCTGCCTGATGAGTGATGTATCCGTAGTGAACGCTCTCATGCTCCTCCGTCAAGCGCCACGACATCTCCCGTGTCACAGCCTGACGCCTGAGCTCAGTCAATGAACGATGCCGAGGAATCTTCGGCAAATATATAAAACCACTGCCAGTTTTATGAAGCCACGGATCTCTAGCAGAGTCGCCAAATAAAAAGTCGGTCTTCCTGAGAGGCTGAATCGAACTGGCATCCTTCACGAGGGGCGCATCTGTAATCAACTGGCGAAGAGCTCGAGGTCCACCTTCCTTCACCACTTGGGCAACCTCTGTCGACATGCCCGAAGCAAACCGAGAAGTGACTGGGATAGGAGAATAATCGTCGAAAGTCGAATAATATTCGCCACGACGCCCGTACACTGCGTGAGATGAGAACGCCCCAGAAGGATATTCCACTAGAAGCAAAAAAATTTAAACACTTGTAAGTCTCAATTATAAAAGGAAGTTGAACTCATCCTACGAATAGGTAAGATAGAGTCACTGCCTTATAAAGGATGAGACGATTTGGCCACATCATGCACTTATAAGATAGGGTATATCGACAATATATCTCTGCCTTATAAGGCACAATGCAGCGTCAAAACGAGATAGGGTATATCGACAATATATCTCTGCCTTATAAGGCACAATGCAGCGTCAAAACGCCCCCTTTATATTGAGATATGGTTTTGACCAAGCAAAACATATCTTTAAAGCGTCGATCCTCGCCAAGGAGAATCAAGGCTCTTCCCGATTGCCTCACCAAGGAGAACAAAATAGGATGAAAAGGACCAATTTGCAAATTTCCAAGAAAAAATGGACTAATTTGTAAAATTTCAAAAATAGCTCACCAGCATAAGAGGGAGGCGCGCCATCAGCCGACGCGGTAGAGGATTGACCCCTCGAAATACGAGACATGGTGACCTACAAAATAAATTAAGGAATCAGATCCAGAAAAAGTTCCTCTTTTTTGCAATTCTCCCCCCTGAAAGGTGAGCTCGAGGCGCCAAATCTTAATCCTAACCCTCGCATGCGACCTCACAAATTCATAAATTGAATTAAGTGTAAAATATGCTAAAATGGTTGAGGATTTACCTGAGGAAAAGCTCGTGGATCCAATAAAAATCAGATCTTGAAAGAGGCTCGGACCACGCGCTCGAGGGGCCTGAGAGAAATTCTAAATATGGAAGTTTTGAGGGATTTCTCAGTCAAAGATCCAAAGGAAGACTAGATCTAATGCAACTATGAAGTTTTGAGGGAGAACGGATGCTCGAGGGAAGAGAAATCAAAAAAGAAGAGAGAGAGGGGGGCCGGCCCTAATGAGGGGAAAAAACCCTCTTTTATAATGTTGAACCAAGCTTAATTGAACCGGACCAAACCAAGTTGAACCGGACCAGACCCGTTTTGAACCAGAATTCAAGTTGAAGCTGGATCGAGCATCGAAACAACTTCAAATCGACCGAGGGTTCAGTCCTTGGTTTACTCTTGCCTCTTCCACATATTCGGAAGGATCAGAAAATTTTTTGAGCCGAATTACTACCTTTTTTAGCTCATTATCAAGCCGGTTCAGCTCGTTATCAGGCCAGTTCAGCTCATTCGGGCACAGAAAATACTCCAATAAGGTATATGAGTATAAACTGTTCCCTATTGTTTGTTGAGAAGTTCCTGGAGGATATTTTTTTGAAAATATTCTTAAGGATAACTCAACAATACTACGCCGGACAACGCGTCGCAAAATAAAGACTCGACGCCAACAATCGATGGTCAGCTAAAGATTAGAAAATCAGGAATCGACTTCAAGTT
>NW_017975592.1:0-1947 GCF_001876935.1 Asparagus officinalis
GAGGTTAAGAAATTGATCGAATCAGGATTTATCCGAGAGGAGCAACATCCAGATTGGCTAGCCAATATCTTTCCGGTCATGAAGAAGAACGGTAAAATCAGGATTTGCATTGATTTTAGGGACCTGGATACAGCATGTCCAAAAGACGACTTTCCTCTCCCAATCACGGATGTCATTATCGACAATACATGCGGATTTGAGAGAATGTCTTTCATGGATGGGTTTTCAGGATATAACCAAATCAAGATGCACCCAGATGATGAGAAGCATACAGCGTTCAGAACGCCCCTCGGTGTATTTTGCTACACGGTGAAGAATGCAGGCGCCACATACCAACGAGCAATGACTAAGATTTTCCAAGAACATCTCAGGAAGACAGTCGAGTGCTACGTTGATGATTTGGTTGTGAAAAGTCGCAACAAAGAAGATCACATCAAGGTTTTGAAGACGATGTTCGATCTCATGCGAAGCCATCAATTGAAGATGAACCCTACTAAATCCTTCCTTGGAATGTCTAGCGGAAAATTTCTTGGATTCGTCGTCACCACTAAAGGTATACATATCGATCCTGACAAGGTGAAGGCGATACACGAACTGCAACCTCCTAGAAATTTGAGAGAGCTCAGAGGATTGCAAGGTCGGCTAGCTTACATCCGGCGGTTCATTTCGAACCTTTCTGGGAAATGCCAACCATTTTCTAAGCTAAACAAAA
Organism: Asparagus officinalis; assembly: GCF_001876935.1. Taxonomy (NCBI): domain Eukaryota; kingdom Viridiplantae; phylum Streptophyta; class Magnoliopsida; order Asparagales; family Asparagaceae; genus Asparagus; species Asparagus officinalis. The sequence continues at coordinate 713 of NW_017975592.1, forward strand.
AAGGGGTGTCATTCATTTGGGACGATGCCTGCCAAAAAGCATTCGAAGATATCAAAATGTATCTGATGAATCCTCTTGTTCTCGTTGCACCGAAATCGGGTAAACCGTTCTTGATTTACATCAAGGCGATGAACCATTCGATAAGTGCTTTACTAGCACAAGACGACGATAACGGTCACGAACAGGTAGTTTATTACCTAAGTCGGACCTTGATAGGCGCCGAGTCTCGATATCCGATGATTGAGAAGGAATGCCTCGCATTGGTATTCGCAATGCAAAAGATGCGGCATTACTTGGTTGGACAGACGATTTACGTCATTTCCAATGTTAATCCAGTACGGGTGTTTATGACGCAACCGGCCTCTATGAATTGGCGGTTAGCGAAATGGGCCCTTCTCTTGTCCCAATATGATTTGCACTTCAAACAACAGAAGTCGATCAAAGGACAAGCGATTTGTGATCTTCTGGCGGCAAACCCGACCACAGATACGGCAGAAGTATATGATGATTGCCAGATAAAACCCACGAGGTTAACACTACGTCACACCAGCAGGTATGGCAATTATATTTCGATGGTGCTTCGAGGGCAGTTAACAGGGTAATAACCCCGGGAGGTTCTACAGTTTCCTCCGGGGTTGGGGTTGTCCTAATCTCCCCAGGAAAGCATGTGATGCCTCGAGCTTATTCATTGACTAGTCCGTGCTCCAATAACGTAGCCGAATATAACGCGCTTCTCATTGGGCTCAGTTTCGCTAAGGAGTTGGGGGTCGAATATCTCGAAGCCTTTGGGGATTCTCAACTGATAGTCAACCAAGTCCGTGGAGAGTATGAAGTCAGGAACCAGGACCTGATCCCGTACCACCAGGAAGCCATCAAAATGGCAGAATCTTTTGAAGAATTTTTTATTGAATACATCCCTCGTCTCCAGAACGCTTATGCAGACGCACTGGCGGCACTAGCAGTATCACTGGCCTGCATACCCATATACGATATGGACATTGAAGAGGAAGACAATGGAAACATAAACGCCAAAGAGGTGAATTCAACTCAAATTGGGTCTGAGTCCCGAGATTGGCATTTTCCCATCATTGACTACGTCCAGTATGGTATTTTTCCAGAGGATGTAAAAGAAAGAGAATCAATTCGCCGAAGAGCGCCAAGATTCATCTATAATGCCGAGACCCATACGTTATACCATAGAGGGTACGATGGTTTATTACTCCGATGCCTTTCGA
>NW_017975593.1:0-1947 GCF_001876935.1 Asparagus officinalis
AAGAATTTTATATTCTATCTCCCGGTGCTGAAGAGGAAGAATTTTATATTCTATCTTCGGCCGAAAAGGGGGCTTGGGGTGGGATCCCCCACCCCCAGAATCCGGAATGATGAACTGGGAGTGGGTTCTCCACTCCGAGCATCGGAAAGGTCCGAGGAGAGGAAGAATTTTATATTCTATCTCCCGGTGCTGAAGAGGAAGAATTTTATATTCTATCTACAGCTGGAAAGGAAACTCGAGGTGGGATCTCCACCCCCAGAATCCGGAAGGATGAAACTAAGAGTGGGATCTCCACTCCGAGAATCGCAACAATTCGGATAACCCTAACTGTCGGAAGGTTTGATTACCCGATTTGGAAGTGGACCTCTCGTTCATTGGGGGAATCGAGAGGGGATTTTGGCTGTGGCCCTAACTGTATGAATGTTTGACCGAGCAGGAGTTTGAGACGACCTAACTGTCGGAAGGTTTGATCGCTCGATTTTGAAGGTGGACCTCTCGTTCATTGGGAGAATCGAGAGGGGATTTTTGGCTTTGGCCCTAACTTTTACAGGTTTGACCAGAAAACACAGAAAGTGGAATACGGGTAGCAAAGAAAATGCCAACTCGTATTATCACTCAAGAGGAGGCTTTAATGCTAGGACCTAGCACGTTAAGTCTGAGAAATGCCAATGACTGGTAGATGGGAATGTTGGTGGGTCCACTGTCGTTTGATTTGATCAGTGGATGGTTTGGTGAGGAAAGATTAACCTATCAGAAGATTGGATCTCTTCTCACAAAAATAACTCATAAGAGTTAGGGAATAAGAAGGGACATTCTGACCTTTAGAGTTCGAATGTGAATTTCTTGTTCACCAATTCCACGATGATTGGGTTATCCCTAAGAATACCCATGTGGTATTCTTTCGGGAACTTCCCGATGCATTGGATTATCTACCCCCAGCTTTTCTCTTGGAACTGGGTCTGACTTGGTTGTCCGACCGGGTTATCCTTAAGAATATTAGCGTAATATCCTCCAGGAACTTCCCGTCAATGGTAGGAAATAGTTTAGACTCATATACCTATTGGAGTATCAGGGAGCAGTTTAACCTCATATACCGGTAGGAGGAATGAGAAACAGTTTATACTCGTATACTCTTTGGAGTGAGAAGCAGTTTATACTCTTATACTTATCGGAGTATTGAGAAACAGTTTATACTCTTGTACTCTTTGGAGTATTGAGAAACAGTTTATACTCTTGTACTCTTTGGAGTAACCCGCGGATAGACGTTGTGGTCGGAGTAACCTTAGGCCTTAGTGAATTTCTTGTTCACCAATTCCACAATGATTGGGTTATCCCTAAGAATACCCATGTGGTATTCTTCTGGGAACTTCCCGATGCATTGGATTATCCACCCCCAGCTTCTTTCTTGGAATGGGGCTTGACTTTGTTGTCCGACCGGGTTATCCTTAAGAATATTAGCGTAATATCCTCCAGGAACTTCCCGTCAATGGTAGGAAATAGTTTAGACTCATATACCTATTGGAGTATCAGGGAGCAGTTTAACCTCTTATACCGGTAGGAGGAATGAGAAACAGTTTATACTCGTATACTCTTTGGAGTGAGAAGCAGTTTATACTCTTATACTTATCGGAGTGTCAAGGATGGCCGGGTTATCCTTAAGAATATTAGTGTAATATCCTCCAGGAACTTCCCGTCAATGGTAGGAAATAGTTTAGACTCATATACCTATTGGAGTATCAGGGAGCAGTTTAACCTCTTATACCGGTCGGAGGATCAAGAAGCAGTTTATACTCTTATACTTATCGGAGTGGTAAGAAGCAGTTTATACTCATATACTTATCGGAGTTTCGAGAAACAGTTCATACTCTTATACTCTTTGGAGTATTGAGAAACAGTTTATACTCTTGTACTCTTTGGAGTTATGCCGTTTTCAATTGGCTTACCCTA
>NW_017975594.1:0-1946 GCF_001876935.1 Asparagus officinalis
TTTTTTTTGGAAAAATATCACACTACATTCCTATTGGCATTATATTAACAACAATCCAAATATTCAAAACAGAAACTCAGAAGTGGAAATTCAATTGATACAAAATTGAAAATACAAAATTTCCTTGATGAATTTGAAATAATACATTAAATTCCATGGATACTAGTCAATACTACAATATACCATGGCATCAAACTAAATTAACGATAGTTATAGAACTTCAACAAACAAAAAACCCTAATACAACAAAACTAATCTTCATCAACGTGATAATTCTATCCATCTTCTTTGACAACAAATTAACTTCTTTGGGGAGCTTCATCAACAAATTCCTATTAGATCCATAATTATAAACTTCATAAAAAAAAAGCCAGTTGAGCATGATGACAGAGCTTAAACTTGATTAGGGATATGAATAATCTAATAGAGATGGCTTCTTGGGCAGAAATTGGGGGTTCTTATATGTCTAATTAATGTAGAAAGTATAGTTACTTTCATGATTTAGGTGGAGGGGAATCATGGAGGAAGAAGACAGTAAATGGGTTAGGATTTTATAACGGGTTTGGATTTTCTTAACGAGCTTGGGTTTTAGCGGGTTTGAATGAAAGGGTTTGGGTTCATTAAAAAAAATACATCAGTATTACTTGCATGAAAGGGTTTGGGTTTGGGTATGAAAGGGTTTGGGTTCATTAAAAATATATCTAGCTAATAAGGAAAATACATCAGCTACTTGCATGTGCATAAATATAATTCATGAGTGTTACTTAATTCAGCTATAAATTTCAACTAAGATTAAAAAAATACCCGAACTCTCATAATGATCGCCTCTCAAATCCCAGCATCAATATTGTCCCAACCACAATTGCGAATAGGTGCAGATGATCAGATCTCCTTCCCAATCTCATTCGCGAGGGATGTCGCATGCTCCCCCTCCGGTGCTCCACTCGAGGAAGGGATCGGAACTGAAATCGCATGACCCAATTGTCTCACCAATCTCTCTGTCCCCTTCCCTCGTGTTGCACCGCGTACATTTCTACGGGATAATGGAGTAAAATGAATTAGTAGTACACATACTGAAAAGAAATTAATAACAAATAATAAGTAATGATAAGGACAAGTAATTACAAGTAACAATTAATGACAATACACAAATAGATATTACCTCTTCTAAATCATCATTGACATCTTCACTCGATGAGCTAAGCAAATTATCATCCATAGACGGTAGGTACTCATCATCATCCTCACAAACATTTTTTTTACTGCCTTTACTTTTCCTCTCATCCATTGGCAACGTCCTAAAAAATGTTTGTGAAAGTGGTGGTATTCCCAAAGCTCTCATTCTCGCTATATTCTCATCTATTGTTTTCCTCCTTCTTGCCTCATATATATCTGCCATTTTTCGTGTAGACCCTGGTTTGACCCATAATTTTTTACCACCGTGCATATTTGATAACTATAAAAAAATTACATGTTAGAAAATATGAATTACACCAAATTGTAACATTAAACCATTATAGAAAATGATAGAATGTAATTACGTAGCTTTCAAATAATACTATTTCTTAATATTTGTTCATTTACGAAACAAAAACATATACTACACATCATAATCCATATCAGGGTCTATATCTAGGTCAGACTGATTATGCAGATTATCTTCTTCATCATCGCCATACTCTTCCATTGTCTGATCATTGTGTCTGATCATTGTCAACTCCATACTCCGTATTTAGGTCAACACTGGGAATGATATCGGGACCAATATCATCCCTATAATAAGGATAATTTGTAGTAGGCTCAACGAGAATTGGAACAGCAACAGTGGTTTCATCTTGTTTTTTGGATATGATATTATTTGGATATGCATTACAAACTGATGAGAAAGGAGACTTTTGTATGCGTATGGCATATTCAGAGAATGATTGAGATGCACGTCAGGACTA
>NW_017975595.1:0-2531 GCF_001876935.1 Asparagus officinalis
GTAGCGCGCGTCAATGGCTGATTTTGCTTGTCTTGGGGCTCAAGTTTGATCCAATGGCTCACATTCGCTCATGTTTACTATAAATAGGGGTAGAGAGTGATGGGTTAGAGGTGTGAAAATTTTTGTAACTCCTTTTGGAGAAGAGGGCTACTCTTAATTGAGAAGGCCTTCCAAAATTATAACTTTTTGTTGCAATTAATAATAATAATTTTTTTCACCACTTTAATTTTTTTATCTTTATTTTAAATTTTAGTTACATTTCCCCCCCTTTTTCTTAAAAAAAAATTATAAAAATATCGTCACTTGCCAAATTAATGGAGTTATGTAATAATTGATTTATTTGATAAATTTGAAAATTTCTAATCCCTAGTTGGTTATTTACTTAAGATCACCTTTTATGATAACTCTAAATAAATTTCTTAAGAAATGATTTTCAAAGTAGTATACTTTATTTAAGCCTTAACTTGGATTTTTATTTAAAATAATGAAATTTTTGCATGCTTAACTTAGAGTTGAAAATAATTTTTTTCAAAGTGTCTTGATTTACATATTTTCAAAATATATATACATATACAAAAAAAAATTGCAAAAGAATAGTGCGAAAAATGGGCACCAAAAAGAAAAAAAAACTCTTTAATTCAAGGTGATTCTATCTTATAAAGCCTAAGCTGACCGAGTAATTAAGCCCAAGGAGTATTTCCATACTTAATGACCTAAGCCCATTTGGGTTGGGATACATTGGCCCAAAACTCGTTAAATGGTCACTTAGAAAGCCCGTTAAAGTAGAAAAAATCACCAAGGAAGAAAGAGTTAAAAAAAAAAACTAAAAAATTTTTTATATTTATATATGGTCTTGGAAAATATTTTAAATCAAGCAACTTGAAAATTATTTAAAACAAAGAGTTAGCATGTTCTTTTCAAAACTTTTAAATTAAATTTCTAAGTTTGGCTTGGTTTTGTATTGCTACAATGAGAAGATTTTCTTAAAAATATACCTTAGAGTTATATATAAAAATGTTTTCTTGAGTGATAACTGGCTCCAATTAGATTATCTAAAAGTTATCAAGTGAATTTAGTTATTTACTGACTTCTTTAATTTGGCAAGTTGACCGAATTTTGTGGGTATATTCACTGCAAACCCTCACGAGACTACAACTCGTCCACTAGGGTAACCTAGGGGTTTAAAGGCTTGTTGTATACGCTAAATACAACCGCGATTCCTGCGAAAGTGAGTTAGGATTTTCTTTTTATTTTCTTTGCTAGAGGACTAGCAAAAGTTTAGGTGTGGGGGTATTTGATAATCACATTTTATTACAATTTTATACCCTCATTATCTATTTTATATGAATAAATATACCACTAATAATTATTTTTATCTTTTAATTGCAGGTTAATGAAGAATAAATCTCAACTTCCCATCTCTCAACAAAAACCCATTGATTAAATGAAGAAATGAAGCAAAGAAGCACATTGGAAAATCAATTTCCAAATTATCCAAAAGCCCAGAATGAAGTCGTGTAGCCTGTAGAAGCCGGAGAAAATCAAAAATCCAATATGAAAAGAAATCATATTCAAAATGGTTGGCCACAAAGAAACGACGATATCTCCTAATCCGGAAGGCGGAATTTAACATATAATATATGAAAATCGCCTATCTCGACGAGACGAAGCTATCCGTGAAATCAGAATTTGAAAATAGTGGGCATCGATGTCGGCATCGATGTGGGCATCGATGCTGGCATCGATACCTGCATCGTTGCCTGCATCGATACCAGATTACTATAGCGCGCGTCAATGGCTGATTTTGCTTGTCTTGGGGCTCAAGTTTGATCCAATGGCTCACATTCACTGATGTTTACTATAAATAGGGGTAGAAAGTGAGGGGTTAGAGGTGTGAAAATTTTTATAACTCCTTTTGGAGAGGATGGCTACTCTTAATTGAGAAGGCCTTCCAAAATTGTAACTTTTTGTTGTAATTAATAATAATAATTTTTTTCACCACTTTAAATTTTTTATCTTTATTTTACATTTTAGTTTCATTTCCCCCCCCCTTTTCTTAAAAAAAAATTATAAAAATATCGTCACTTGCCAAATTGATGGAGTTATGTAATAATTGATTTATTTGATAAATTTGAAAATTTCTAATCCCTAGTTGGTTATTTACTTAAGATCACCTTTTGTGATAACTCTAAATAAATTTCTTAAGAAATGATTTTCAAAGTAGTATACTTTATTTAAGCCTTAACTTGGATTTTTATTTAAAATAATGAAATTTTTGCATGCTTAACTTAGAGTTAAAAATAATTTTTTTCAAAGTGTCTTGATTTACATATTTTCAAAATATATATACATATACAAAAAAAAAAATAGCAAAAGAAGAGTGTGAAAAATGGGCACCAAAAAGAAAAAAAATCTCTTTAATTCAAGGTGATTCTATCTTATAAAGGCTAAGCTGACCGAGAAATTAAGCCCAAGGAGTATTTCCATACTTAATGACCTAAGCCCATTTGGGTTGGGATACATTGGCCCAA
>NW_017975596.1:0-1944 GCF_001876935.1 Asparagus officinalis
GACTAATCAATTGCTTATCAATCTTATATTTATTTTAATATACAATTATTAACAATAATAATTTATACATACCATTACTCTACCAAATTATCCTACTAAATTATCACACTTCATAAAATTATCCACCATTATCCCACTAAATTATCCTATCAAATTATCCCACTTTAAGAATTATCCATCATTGTTCCACTAAATTATCCCAGTGTTAAAAAATTATCCCATAAAAGAACTTCATGAAATTATGTTTAGGATAAATTTTTAAAATAGGCCCCTTTAGAAACTTATTTTCAAAAAATAATCTTTTTTGACAATATTTGTCATTTTCGACCTAGTTTCAGTCACCTAGTTTCAACATTACTCGTCTCAAAGAACTCAATTAAATTATGTTTAGGATTTTTTTTTAAATAAGCCCATTTAGAAACTTATTTTTAAAACTTATTCTTAAAAATAACCCATTTTGAAAATATTTGTAATTTTTGACCTAGTTTCAGCCAGCTGGCTGAAACTGGGCCGAAAATGACAAAAAAAACATTAAAAACTTCACGTGATTTTAAATCTCATGAAGTTTAAGGCCTCATTAGTGCTTGTGTTAGTGTTAAGGAGGCCTTAAATGAGACATTAAACTTCACGGGATTTAAAATTCCATGAAGTTTTTGATGTTTTTTCGTCACTTTCAACTCAATTTCGGCCAGGTGGTTGAAACTAGGTCGAAAATGGTAAATATTTTTAAACGTCGTAGTTTTAAAAAAATAAGTTTGTAAAGGGGTCTATTTTGAAACTTTGTCCTTATGTGTATATCCAACGTGTACTTCACAATGTAAGTTGCTATTATTTTCTATATCCTGTTATATTATTTTTGTAAGTGGTTAAGCATATGGAGCAACAAAATGCATAACCTTTTTTTCACACTAACGCTGAGATAAGTCTGTGTCTACACACCCAAAGATTTATCTCCATTTATTTTCAACAACACCCACTTCCAAAAGGGGTGTTTCACTTATAAACCTAAAGTTTTACCAGCGTTTGCTTTTAAACCTGCTCACTTCCAAATTAAAGTTACTCTTAAACCAGAGCACTCGGAAATTTTTAAGCCACTTTGAATGTTAGCAATTCATCATGATGTAAGTTGCTATATTTTAGTATAATTTGTTCTACTTTTTATTTTTAAGTGTTTACGTATGCAATGTATTTTTAAAGTAAATGTTTACACCATTATTATTTTGGTTTTTTACTGGGTAATGTTGTGGCAGGGCGCGAGCCAACTTCGCTCGTTTCACACTAGACTCGAGCAACATTGACTCTTGATGGAGCTGGGTTTACATCAAATTCTTTTGCTCATGGAAATGATAATGAAGGTTTAAATTTGTTGTATAGGTCTAGCCTGTGCTAGCCTTGCTGGTGAAGAGATATATATAGTGAAGTTTTTATACTTGAATTGATTCTTGATGAAGAAAATTAATCATAGAAGAGGATAACCTTTCAAACCTCTGAGTTTAGTCTTTGTTTATTATAGAGTAATTCTCAAATGTTTAGTTATATTTTTCTTGGAAAGAACAGGAATAAGAGCAAGGAGAGAGGAGGAAGAAGAGGGTAATTTTGGAATATAAATCGATATTAACAGTTATTTTATCTGTAGGGGGTTTTGTAATAAAAAGATAACACTAAGGGGTTCCATAATAAGAGACCAAACTTTACGGGAGTTCATAATAATTATCCTTAGGCCTGTCCATCGAAACCAGGCCCGGGCTGGGCAAAACCGAAGCTCGGACCTGGGCCCGAGCCTGAGCGGGTCGGGCTCCGGGCCTACCCGGGTTTTTTTAATTTTTTAAATTTTTTTAAAAATCCCCATAAGTCATAAAATATACATAAAAATTACAGAAAATGCTAATAAAAAACAATCATATTATTAATAACTTGAAATGACATAAATTACAAGTACAAAAA
>NW_017975597.1:0-2548 GCF_001876935.1 Asparagus officinalis
GAGCTCCGCACTGAGACTTCGATTCTAATTCTCCCTGAGGACCAAGATAAAATCAAGTCTATCGTTGCTGAACTCGCAGCTGTTACAAAAACTATCAATCAGCTGCACTTCAGCCTACCACAGAACAACTAGTAGTATTAGCAAGGCACGAATATAAACAAAAAACAAAAATATAAATAGAGTATCTGAGTTGGTAATGAAGCAGGGGTTATGCATCCGATGAGAAGTTGTCTTCCACTACGTCGTCTTTTTCGTCCTTGGCCAGACCCTTCAGACCAAGATCGGTAGCTGCCTTGTGCATCCTATTTGCTTTTCTACTATTTGATGCTCCTGTCCAGAATAAGGCAAAGCGGACAACATTAGAAGCCATCGATTGAGGAGTAATCGAAACATCGTTGAATATGAGGTTGTTACGACAGTTCCATAAACACCAGCAGAAGCTTGGAAGGAGGACCCTCTAGAGAGCTCAGAGGCCGCTATTGGTTAGGAAGTTGCCCTTGGATGAAATGAGGGAGTCGAGTTCCAAAGGGAAATTCCTTGAAGATGCTTGAGGAAAGATGAAAGACCATGCGGTTTTGGCGAAGGGGCAAGTGAGAAACAAGTGATCGTGTGACTCCATAGCCAGATTACAGAATGTGCAGTTGGGGTCACTGCTCCACCTTTTTTTAACAAATTCTCTCTAGTTTGAAGACTGTGTTTGCTTAAGATTCGGAAGAAGATCTTAACCTTAAGCGGGATAGGGGATTTCCAGATGAAGTTGTGAAGTTTGAAGAGGGTACCTCCGTGATCTAGGATAGAATAGAATGATTTGACTGAGAAGGAGCTAGAGGGGTGGTAAGGCCACCAAATACTGTCTTGTTCAGTTGCTCCTAGAAGCTTAACTTGCTCAAGGTATAAATGGAGAGCTGCAATCTCTATTCTTTTCTTTGTTGAAGATCCTCTTCTAAGGATAGGATGACACCTCCAAGAATTGAGAAACATCAAGCCCTGGGATTGGGTAGAGTAGAGACCAGAGAAGGCTAGCTGATGAACCCTGGGAAAGAGGTTGCTGAGAGAGTTGGTACTAGACCACTTATCCGCCCAAAATCTGCTGGTTTTGCCATCACCTAGTTTCCATCGAACAATACTAAAAAAAAGCTTGGTGAATAGAGTATAGGTCATGGAGTAATTTAAAAGCAATACCTTTAGGGGGTAGTAATGGGGTTGGAGTTATTGGATGAATATATATATGGAGAAGATGGCTTTGCTAATGTAGGAGTTTTTATCAAGAATTCTCCAAATCCATTTAGATGAGAGAGCTTGGTTAAATGATTGCATGTTAATAATACCTAGGCCCCCTTCATGTTTAGCTTTGCAGATGTTGTCCCATCTCACTAAACATTTTGGTTTAGAGGTCTGCTGGTAGCCACCTCATAGTTTCTCCTGATTTTGCCAATTGCCTTGGTGAGCCAGATAGGTAATTTAAAGAAAGACATAAAGTATAGAGGGAGGGAAGAGAGAACAAAGTTAAGAAGAGTTAGTCTACCTCCATTAGGGATTTGTTTTTCTAAAGATCTAGCTTTATAGAGAAGAAGTCTAAAAGAGGTTGTCATTCTCTCTTAGTAAGGGATCCTCTCTTGAGGGGTAAACCTAGGTAGGATAAAGGGGGAGAGCCTATTGAGCAGTTGAGGATGTTAGCTAGACGAACACCTTTGTGAGGGATTTCGCCAAAGTAGAAGAGATTTGTTTTGACGAAGTTGACATTAAGACCAGAGATGCTAGCAAAGATGTAAAAGATAGATTTGAGGACTACTAGGTCCAAGTTGGTGGTCTTGCTGAAAATAAGGGTATCATCAGTGAACTAAAGGGATCTGATAGAGTTGAGCTCTCCTTTAAGGTTTAGTTCAAAGTGGTCCCCTGAAGACTCACTGGACCTAAGCAGTTTGTTAAGAACGTCAAATATAAGGAGAAATAACATATGGGAGAGGGGGATCACCATACTTTAGACCCCAATGACACTTGAAGAAATTAGTAGGGGAACCATTAATGAGGATAGTAGTTATAGAGGAGGAGAGGATAACAGTTTTAGAGGAGGAAAGGATATGATGAATCCAGTGGCACCATTTTGGACCAAATCCTCTGGCTTTGAGGAGGGTAAGAAGAAAGTTCCAATTAACATAATCGAAAGCTTTGTAGAAGTCTACCTTAATTGCGCACAGTTCTTTCTTGCAAGAGTAGCAGTAGTTAATCATTTCATGGGCGAGAAGGATGGAGTCAAGGGAGGACTTGCCGCTTTGGAAAGTTGCTTGAGAGTTGTCTATGAGGGATGGTAGTAGGGTGTTGAGTCTATTGGCTAGGATTTTGGTGAAATTTTTGATTGAGCTGTTGATCAGGCTAATGGGTTTGAAGTTCTTAGGGTTAGTCGCTTCTTCCTTTTTGGGGATAAGGCAAGTATATGAGTAGTTGATGTTATGGAGAGGATGGGCATCCAAGTGGAGGGATTGGATAAATGAAAAAAAATGTCTTGTTGGATTGTGGACCAGAAGCTTTGAAAGAAGAGGATGGGCAG
>NW_017975598.1:0-1941 GCF_001876935.1 Asparagus officinalis
CGATTCTCTCGCTTGCAATGTTGAGATTCGGTTCCTCGAGAGGAATCAGGGCTGCTTTGGCCTCCTTCAGTCCTTCAGCTCCCTTTGCTTCGAGGTACTCTTAGCTTAGAATCAGTGGGGTTTTTTTGTCGATCCGCTCTAGTTGGTCACTGTTCTTGGTTTTTGCGATGACGGGTCACTTAGATTTGATGATGTTTTGGTGGGTCTCGCGATTTTTTTTAAAAAAATTTGGGGGGTTTGTGTGGAATTAGCTGGAATAATTTTATGGGTTATGAATTTTGTTGATGCTTGATTTGATCATCAGCTTAGAGCTTGGGATTTACTAATGGGTTTGGGGGGTGTTCGAGAATTTTGAAGTGTTTGTGATTATTTGATTTTTTTCCCAACAATAATTTGCGATTATTTGTTGTAGTTTAAGTTTCTATAAATGCCAAGATTTAGGTCTTCTTTATTCGAACTATAGATGTTCACTTTTCCTGGTTTTTTCGATGATTGGTCAGCTGGGTTTGAAGATTCTTTGTTGTGCTTGGGATTTTTATTTATTTATTTAAGATTTTGAAATGCCTGCGATTGTTCGAGTTTCCTGTAATGTGTCCTAATAATTTTTGCTGGTTAACATTAGAATAAAGTAGAATTATCTTGGGTGTCATGAATATTGTTGATCCTTGATTTGATTCACTTAAAGTTAAGGTTCTTTAGTGGGCCTTTTAGGTTTTTAAAATTGTTGAAGTGCTTGGGATTATTTGACTCTGAGCGGTAATCTGTGATGGTCTTTTTGCCTAAGCTTTATCTCATCTTAAGTACAAGGTCCTATGGTGGGTCTTTGGTCAGCAAATCAATTCCTTTTGAATTGCTGAATGTAGGTCACTTATGTGTCTAAAGGTCCTTCATGTATTTTACTTTTTGTGAATCTATCGATAAATGTAGTTTAGTTGATTTGACGTTCCCCAACACTCAATTTTGTTCGATGAAGATTTTGTTTTATGGGATCTCATATTTGTCTTCATTATAAGTTTCTCACGAGAATAAATATGCCAAAGGTTACTTAAAGGTTTGCTTTTTCATGCAATTTTGATTGAGCTGATATTTTTAGAAACCAAACTTTTAGTCATAAACATATACACCACCTGGAAAACTCAGAAGAATCGTGAGAATCAATACCAAACATAGTAAATTCAAAGTCTTGTGTTTCAAACATTATTGTATATCGAAGGATAATACTTGCGTCTCCACAATTTAGGTAAGCAATTGTGAGGACTTTGCAGTTTATATCTTCTTGCCTTCGGAGTACCAAACTTTCATCGACTACCAGTTTTTTTGTAAAAGGTTTCTTAAAACCTTGTATTGTAATGTCTCCAATTTATGCAGATGTGACAATTGGTCTTGTACATTGTTTTAAAAAGCCTCCGCCTAGGCGTACGCCTAGGCGGAGGCTTTTTAAAACAATGTACAAGACCAATTGTCACATCTGCATAAATTGGAGACATTACAATACAAGGTTTTAAGAAACCTTTTGCTGGCTCAAACACCTAGTCCACTTAGCGCCTTCTGTAACATTGGTCTTGTATGCATGTTCTGATCAAACTCTTCATCATTCACTCTTTTTATTTATATTTTTTATTGGTCTCTTAAAATTAAAAGTTCTTTTTGATTAGCATGTTTATGAGTCAGCTAAAATTTGAAGATTAGGACCATCAGGTGGTGGCACTTTGGTGTCTTTCAAAGTTTTGAAGTGTTTGTGATTGTTGGAGGTCAAAAGTTGTGTTTGTCATTATTGTATCTTATGATTGTCATATTGGCTTATCTGATATGCAGCGTTTAGCGTTGAACTCTTCTTGATTACCTCATTGATGGGCCCCTTAATTTTTGTTGTTGCTGGTGCATCATCATCTGACTTGTACACTTTATGATGGCTACAGATCAATCCACTCACCGCCTTTT
>NW_017975599.1:0-1938 GCF_001876935.1 Asparagus officinalis
CGCTTATTCACTCAGTTTGGTAAGTAGATACCAATCTGATCATGGAGAAGAGCACTGGAAAGTGGTCAAAAATATACTTAAGTACCTTAAAAGGACTAAAGAGTTATTTTTGATATACGGTAAAAGTCACCTCCGAATGGAGGCTTTTTCCGACTCAAGCTTTCAGAGCGATATCGATGATAGTAAGTCTGTATCAGGATATGTTTTCACCCTCAATAGAGGATCTGTCAGCTGGAAAAGTTCCAAGCAGGATACAGTAGCAGACTCGACTATGGAAGCTGAATACATTGCAGCTAATGATGCAGCTAAAGAAGCTGTCTGGATGAGGAAGTTCCTTTTAGAGCTGGAAGTTGTTCCCACCATTAAAGATCCAGTACCTTTATACTGTGATAATAATGCTGCAATAGCTCTAACAAAGGAACCCCGATCTCACCATAAGTCCAGACACATTCTGAGGAAGTATCACTTGATCAGGGAGATAGTTGATCGCCGGGAGATCAAGATTGAAAGAGTAGACACAAAAGATAATATAGCAGATCCATTCACAAAGGCAATTGCTCGTTCACAATTTGAGAACCTTGTTGAGCTAATTGCTCGTTCACAATTTGAGAAACTTGTTGAGCTATTGGGTATTAGATACTATAATTGGCCTTAGTGCAAGTGGGAGTTTGTTAGATATAGGTGCCCTGCAGGCAATTATTGTATATTGTAACAGGACCTATATGTATATAACATCCTTGTTCGAAATGATAGTATGCTATTTTGGTCAGATTTATCTGATGTTCTAAATATACAGATAATGTCCTTAGAATAAATACTAGACTATCAGACATTTCGGATAGTGATCGTAATGAAGAGATCTGATTAGTCGGTAACGTATATTCTAAAATGTTCCTAGTTGATGAAGTGTTGAGATAGGACATCATCACTTTGGTTTAGACTAGTGTATGCTTTATTTCTCCTTTTGAAGGAGATGATCAATCTCTTAGATCATTGATGTGAGACATCAAGATACAGTATACAGGTGACTCATTAGTGAATGAGTTGACTGAACGACTCGCCGAGAACATCTAGTTGGTAATATACTTAACTGTCAAATAGAAGTTCTCAAGTGATATAGTACATAGTAGTCTCTTGACCTGAGGCATGAGTGCAATATCTTATATGTCAGTAAAGATGTATTTAGACTTTTACCTAACCACAGTTCTTATTGAATTGTGCATAACGGTTCTTGTTGGGTACATCCCGAGACATAAGTAGATATTGAGATGCCAAGAAGGGATTCGTCTCTCCCAGTATAGGGGTTGATGTCATAAGATTGTTTGATATAACTATAGCCTGGAAATCCTTGGCCAAGGTGAATAAGATAAACTGAGTGTCAGTTTGATCTTATAGGTTATGAGTTTAATATCAATAAACACTAATCAAGCTATTAGGGTTTGACAGTTTGCCATACCCTAGGCTCAATAGTTTGACATGGTTTGACGAAGAGACCGGACTGTACGGTATTATCATTGAGTGGTCCTGATAAAATTGGATAAGCATCTTGCAGACCTTTATCACAACTTATACCCGGGTGGTCTTCATGTGTAGCTAGCACCTCTGTTGTACTTATGGATATGATCCACTACCGAGTTTTTTAAGTTGGGCCCTAGAGTCACACCAAGCGCGTACTTGAATCCTATGAAACACAATTTATGGAGTGATGCGTATGATTGATACGCATATATGATTTCTTCCGGATACACATAAACGGTTATGTATATCGGTAAAATCGGAATGCTATAAATACTGTATTAGTGATAATAATTTGGTATTCTCATTTATGAAATACACATACCATGTATAATGAGTAGGGGTGCTAAACCGTATCTGTATCCGATGAAATATCCGTAACCGTATCCGTTAGGATACGAATATGGTTACTCAAATCTATAA
>NW_017975600.1:0-2405 GCF_001876935.1 Asparagus officinalis
AAGAAAAGTCGATCTTTTTATAAGATCTTCTTACAATGAAAAAGTAAAAATTACAACTTTATCCAACAAAACGCAGCAGTAGTTTATCTCCTATTGCTTTGCGTGGGATCTTTACCTGTGTTGGGGATGCGTTAGTCCGTGGACCACCGCAGATCAGATCTGGTTGACAAGTTTAATTATGCTCTTGTTTCACGAAGGAAACAATCACAGCAGCGACAATCATGACCAAACAAGATTGTGGCTCTTCTCGAGATTAAAACCAAATTTAATCCGGAGGAATGAGGGGGAAAGAATTACAAACCTTTCGAAGGATTTTCTTTATGAAAAAGTTTGCCAAGATCTGAGAATTCTCCTCTGAAATTCATGGTTTACTGCTCAATTTGACAGCACCTCGCCCTCAGATTTCAGATCCTCTCCAATGAAGACCCTGAGCTTCTATTTATAGGCTTTTGTCATCACGTTTTCTTATAAGATCAAGTGTTTTGATAATATCTGCAATTGATAACCACCCATAAGAAGTATGGTCCCTGTAAGATACTGAAGAAGATTAGCGACAATGCTTATGTGGTTGACCTTCCTACAGATTTGGGTATCTCTCCTAGTTTCAATGTTACAGATTTGTTTGAGTATTACCCGCCAGAAGAAACAACTATTTATGCAAGTGTAAGTTCGGGGTCAAGCTCTTTTCAAGCAGGGGAGACTGATGTAGGACGTTTAATCCGAGTTGGAGTCTATTTAGATTAGAAAATATAGATTAGGAAATAAATTTAATTTTAAAGTCAAATTAGATTAGGAAACAAAATCAATTTTGATTCATGATTTGTTTCCTCTATTATAAGGAGTCTTTTTAGGACAGAATGTGACACTTTCTTTTTTTTATAATTCTAGTCTTACTAGGAATCTTATTTGATACTTTCTATTTTTGTAATTCTAGTCTTACTAGGAATCTTATTTCTTTTTCTATTTAAGAAGAGTCATGTAACCCCAAATAAAAAATAACTTTTCATCAATAAAATTTCTCTTTTCAATATTTTCTCCGTGGATTCGAAAATCATTCTTTATAGATTCAGAGAACACCCTTGGTGGATTCCGAGGTTATCACTTCCGCGCTGCGTCAATTTACTGATGTAGGAGGCTTAATCTGAGTAGGAGTTTATTTAGATTAGGAAATATAGATTAGGAAATAAATTCAATTTTAGAGTCAAATTAGATTAGGAAACAAAATTAATTTTGATTAATGATTTATTTCCTCTATTATAAGGAGTCTTTTTAGGATATAATTTGATACTTTTTTTTTGTAATTCTAGTCTTACTAGGAGTCTTATTTGATACTTTCTATTTTTATAATTCTAGTCTTACTAGAAGTCTTATTTATTTTTTTATTTAAGAAGAGTCATGTAACCCCAAATGAAGAATAACTTTTAATCAATAAAATTTCTCTTTTAATATTTTCTTCATGGGTTGAAGTTCTTTGTGGATTCGAAGATCGTTCTTTGTGGATTCAGAGAACACCCTTGGTGGATTCCGAGGTTATCACTTCCGTGTTGTATCAAGTGAGTAACGAGCCAGATTTTACTTTTTGAAGTTCCACCATCAGTTGTACCAGCTGTACCTATTTGAGAGGTAATACCGACGATTTTACCATCGCCATAACCAATTGTTGATAAAGCCGCAGAGCAGGAGGATTAGCTCTATAAAAATAAGAAAAATATCAGATACTGAGAGCACCATAGTTTTAGGGCACACCGGATTCATGTGCAACCTATAAATGGAAGGAATATGTGAAAATTTCTTAACTTCAACTTAGTACCAAAGCAGAAGTTAGATGTATTCAGCATAGAGGATATCATCGGAGGATAGCACTGACTTTAGTTTACGCCGAAGCAGTGAATGTCGATTTTATAGGAGGATTTAATATACTACTTCGATAAGCATCTAGAACTAGCCCGATTGGAGTAGAGAGACATACTGATAGTTAATTATAGAAGCAGGACTGTCCGGAAACAAGGATAAGGATAAGAAACTTTTTTTAAGACTTAGAAGACCCTAACATCGGGGCAAGAATTTTCAATGCCAGTAGCATAGATCAAGACACGGTTAGCAGCAGAATCGTGGTCAGGATCAGTAGTCACAGGGTCGCTGTTATGGGCAGCAACAGATGATTAAGACACCGCCAACCATTTTGAGAATTAAAGGGCCAGTAGGCCAGATTCATGCCATTCAGGAGATTCCTAAGGAATAGATAGTCTTGTATTTCCACCGCCAGTAGTTTAGTAGTCGCCAGCCATAGGCAGAGTCTATACAGTCATACCACGTGATCACGGTGTGAGCGGAGCTATAGTAGTGTTTTCGTCAAAAGTTGTCGTTTCCATTGCTGTTAAACCTGTTACACCATTTATCGATTA
>NW_017975601.1:0-1937 GCF_001876935.1 Asparagus officinalis
TACGATGAATGCAAATGAAGATAACATTCAAAGCCGAGGAAATGAGAACCTTACGGTTAGGCGAACTATTAATACCCCAACATTTACGCTTGTACTTATTTTGCAAGCATTTCAAAATTAAGGATACCCCCCTTTAGATTGCAAAATTCCCCCCTGCAGTTATGAAAGTTTATTATTACAACAAGATTAACTTAGAAAAACTCAAGTTCAAAAACTAATTATGGAAACTATCAATCACGAATCATGTAAGCTGAGTAGGAGGTGAACTCAACAGTTTTATTTTCCTGCCTCACAATTTCACAGGATTCCATAAAAAAAAATCCGACAAATTTGTAAAACGCGTTCAAGAGCTAGACATGTCTTTACCAATTTTTATCATTTAGTTTTCAATGATAAAAATTGGTAAAAAAGCCTTCCAAATAACAATTGAAATCAGAATGTACAAGTTTTTCTTAACTATCTTACGTCATGAAATTCATTAGGATATCTCAATATTAGATAGGCTTTTATTGTATAAGAATTTCTAGCTTTGATTGGTATTTGGTTATGTTGGAAGAAGGTAAAGCTTTTAAAACTAAAAATATCACATATCGCTCATTGAACACAGAACTATTTGAGGAACTCATGCGTTTAATTTTCTTGGTATCTTCCTCTTTCAGGAACTATGATACTTCTTTAATTTCTTCAAACTGGTATCTTCCTCTTTCAGGAAACTTTCACTGGAATCTTGAAGATGTAGCTAAATCCATTGTTTGCATGATAATGTCTGGACCATGTCTTACAGGCTACACTCAGGTCAGCTCACGAAGTGGATGTTTTTGCATAAACTACGATTTATAGAGAACTAATAATAGCTTGTGATGAAACTTTTCTACCACTCGATCTGGTTCGAACAATTCTTGCAGACACTTAATGATTGGTATGACCGTGAAATTGACGCAATTAATGAGCCTTATCGTCCTATTCTTTCAGGGGCTATATCCGAGAGTGAGGTAAGAAAATAGTAGTTAGTAAACACGGTTAATTGTAAGGGGCTTATGCATTTTATTTTGTGTGTTCTTTTTTAGTTTTAGAAAGCTTTACCTTCTTCCAACATAACCAAATACCAATCAAAGCTAGAAATTCTTATACAATAAAAGCCTATCTAATATTGAGATATCCTAATGAATTTCATGACGTAAGATAGTTAAGAAAAACTTGTACATTCTGATTTCAATTGTTATTTGGAAGGCTTTTTTACCAATTTTTATCATTGAAAACTAAATGATAAAAATTGGTAAAGACATGTCTAGCTCTTGAACGCGTTTTACAAATTTGTCGGATTTTTTTTTATGGAATCCTGTGAAATTGTGAGGCAGGAAAATAAAACTGTTGAGTTCACCTCCTACTCAGCTTACATGATTCGTGATTGATAGTTTCCATAATTAGTTTTTGAACTTGAGTTTTTCTAAGTTAATCTTGTTGTAATAATAAACTTTCATAACTGCAGGGGGGAATTTTGCAATCTAAAGGGGGGTATCCTTAATTTTGAAATGCTTGCAAAATAAGTACAAGCAAGAATCAGTTTTAAATATCATAAAATTGAGATGAGTGCCATAACAAGCGAACTACTATAGGTCATCATAGAAATAAGCATCAAATTTATTTAACCTCAACTGATAATCAAACAATATTTCATCTTAAACTGATATAAACAAGACAATGCACCATCTGCGACGCTGGAATCTAGCATATCTCCAAAAACATTAGGATAAACTAATAAATTGAATCACAGCATGAAAACAACAAATGCGATGCTTTAAATGGCTTTGACATCACAAGTAAGAATCATCTCAAATTATCATCAAACTGAGATTAAGTAGCATACTTTAGCTCATGGCAATATGTCTTTCGATGACAAACGCGTTAAATTTAGGTTATTCAATTTATATCCATTC
>NW_017975602.1:0-1935 GCF_001876935.1 Asparagus officinalis
AGAAGATTACAGAGCATTCTCCCATATATAAGCAAGCTGTGACTAATCTAGAAATCCATGTGCAACTTCCAAAACTTTGTTGTACAGGGGCCCTTTTTCTCCCTTTTTTGGTATACTTATTCTAGGCTTATTGGTGAAATAAAGTAAAATTACTACTGATGATTTTTGGAAAAGGTGTCACTTCTTTTCTTCTTGTTAAATGCAATAGCTCTGACTACTTTTTTTTTTCAGGAACTGAATTTACAATAGGTGAAACTTGATGGAACATATCATTTGTCAAAGAATCAACAATGACAGTGATAATGGAACTTTTATGAGAAAGAATGTTACGTTTTTATTGTCATCTTTGGTAAATTTCTGTAACGTGCATGATGCGAAATTCTCTCAGAATATTTCTCTTTAAAGATGTTGTGCAAGCAAAATGTTCTAAAAGGAAATTGAATATTGTAGTGTAAAAGGTGTAACTTAACTGAGGTGGTAACATTTTTGTCGACTGTAAAATGTGTCTAAATGGTAATCCTTATAGACACATATTAATTATGTGTTCAAAAAACTTTTTAGAATATAAAACTATATAAAACTATGACCCTCAACCCTCACCGCAACTTTAGAGTTTTGGTGAAGTAAAAGCATCCTTTCACCTTTGACAAAACTTATATCTAGCAATTAACAAAAAAGAACTCTACCTAAAAATCGACAAATAACACATAATGGCTTTAATGGCAGTCTTAAAAAGACTAGTTGTTTCGTAATCAGAAAAAATTGATCAAATTGTCATTTTTCATTGAATTATAGATATTATGATATAGTCTACGAGACTATCACCGTGCCGACATAACAACCATATTCTATCAAACTAGAATACCTTCAAGAGAGTTTACCATGATCTTTCTTTTGGGGTTAATTTCACATGTTAACTTCGAAGGATGCGGAGGTTAAAATATATGCTCGCAATTGAAATTTTTAACTAGGATATTTCTCATAATATTTACTACGTAATTGTAAGGAATTCCAGATGAAAGCTGAATATTTCTCACGCTCGACGCAGCTGAATCATTAATAGTATCTAAACTCAACTACAAAAGTATAACTCTTTACAATGAATATGGCATTCAGAAGCTACAAACAACTTGTTGATTCAACCCTACAGTCTGCGAAGAGCAAGGAGAATGACGGTGCTTGAATACAGTATCTAACAATACCCTGTCCATAGCTTTAGACCCTCGTCTTCTGATTAAAGATAGACTATACTCCATGAACACTGCATCACAAGGCACTATGATCGGACCGTCACGTGGTAGCCCATGCTCATCTTCAGATATCTTTAAGAGTTCTACAAAAATAATGCTCTCCAAATATCTCAAAGGAACCATGAACCTCTTCGCATCTGAGGTATATACAATAAAGTGGCCTTTTCTGCCAAAGATGTGCTGCACACGTTTGAATCTAGTTCAGCATCAGTCTGTCTAGTGAAGAATTTTGCTCTAGTTCTTGGTAATATTGTAGGACATGCCGGGTCCAGCCAATTTCTTCACCATTTCTTTCCATTCTCTTATATAATCCTTGCTCCAAGCAGAGCTAAATGTCATGATTAGGTGAGCAGTGATTCTAGTGAAGTCTATATTTTCCGCAACTTTAGAGTTTTGGTGAGCTAAATGGAGGTTGCATGTCTGAACTTTGTTGATGCTTCAGTTCGTGGATATTAATTTGGATGGGAATCCTTGTGTAAAAACTGAATGCAGCTCATAGATTTCAGATATGTATATCGATCATACTGCTGGTGAGGAGGTCCTGGAAGGGCTGTGGAGTGCATCCTTTACCTTTGGTTTATAGAGTTATTACTTACTAAGATTACTGTGAATTGTATCTTATGCATTCTCTCATATTTCTTGCACCCTGGCAAAGCTTCGTAGCCACCTACGTAGCTGTTGTTGT
>NW_017975603.1:0-2841 GCF_001876935.1 Asparagus officinalis
GAAATTTGGGAGAAATACAGGGAATGAGGTAGGCTAAAAATCAAGATAATCAATAACAATAATAATAACCATAATTAATATTTAAAAATTAATTTAAAAGCTTTTACTATAACAATTTAATTTATAATAGCAAAAGCATTAAAATAAATATAATCTGGATTTTCAAATCATAAAAAAATTTTAGAAAATCGGGAAGAATATAAATACTCTTTAGAAAAAATTTAATATTTAAATACTAGGAAAATTATTTCAACCAATATCAAAAATTCATGGTCATTACAGTAATATTATGCTAAAATAATAAACTATTTTAGACTTAGTGCTATGATATCGAATACATAGCGACTTCGGTAATTTTTACCTGGAGACAAGACCTCACAACCGTAATCGGCGTGTTGAGCGCCGCTCATTAGACTTATCTCTCAATTAGCCCGGATCGAGATAAAGTTTCCCATTATGTGTAAGGTCATGAAATTTATCCAGGCTGGTTATTAATAACAATCTTCTACGAGTGCTTGGAACTACATAGGCTGTTTATCATTTTCACGAGCAAAGAACTAACCCGACAACGCCGCGTCGTTACGCGTGTAGACTTATCTACTAATTTATGTCGGATCAAGATAATAATCCCCCCATGCATGGAACAGGCCAATGGATTTTTATCGCCTAACCTCCTTCATGATGTGAATACGTAGGCCTTTGTTATTTTTACAGGCAAAAGATTTACCAGCAACGCGTATTGCATACGACTTATCTCTAATTAGGGCCATCAACATAAAATCTCCATGGCATGATAAGCGCATGGCATTTTTTCTGTTACTATGCATGTGCAATACGTTAAGACTTTCGGCATTTTTCACTGAAAAAAGATCTAACGACAACGCTGTGTTAGACCGCTAGACTTATCTCGTAATTAGCGGCGATCGCAGATAAAGCCCCCCCCAATGCCATGAAAGACATGTATTTATTATCACATATGATGCGCCTTTAAATACGTAGCACTTGGTCATTTCTCGCCTCGCCTCCCTCCCCGTGAACGATCATCCCCGCACAGCACTGTCAGTTTAGATGCCCAGACTTATCTCTTAATTAGGCGACCGACGATAAAGTCGCCCCATGGCGTTATGGCAGACATTGGATCTTGCGTCAATGTTGAAAGGATTATGTCTTCTATCCGCGGGCCCAAGCCACGAACCTTCCGGTGCCCGCGAGAGCCGAAAAATTTTATATTTTATCTCCTGCCCTCGCCCCTTGTCTTCTCTTAGGGCAAAAGCATGCAACCAGATACCTCGGTCAGAGAAAGAATTTTATTATTCCTATCTCCTACATGTCTTCTCTTGCGTCCGGCAAAAGCATAAACACCCTTGACAATTCGCAACTCTATCGCACTCTCTCCCAATAGCAGCCGCATAAGTCCTCAAATTTGTCCTTGATTCGCCCTAATCAAATTACCTGCTCACCGTTAATATCAACCCTCTGACAATCAAAATTCACTTATCAATCCTCTTCAATAGCGCATGATATAGTTCACAATCGCCTGCTTACCCGTTTAACAACTATACCACTAACAGTTTAAACCCCTTTTCAACTTTTATTCTTTTGTATATGCAGCTAACCAAAGTGCTCTTCATTAAAATAAACCCAGCCAGTATTAAACTTTTCTAGGAATTACCCCAAGTGATAAATTAAAGGAAAAGAAAAATTTCTGCAATTTAGCTCTTAAGCTGGCAAAATTTCATTCCACAATTAATATTACACATCTTAGCCCGCCTTTATAAGTTTCTTTCTCAGTGTTTCAAGTAAAAACACACACAGAAGACAGAACACAAACCTTGTTAATCTCCTTTTTCATGAGAATGCACAATCATTACAACACAACTCTAAGTCGGTTTACACGATCTTAAAGCAGAATACTCAAGTTCTCCGCACTGCGCGCTCACAACAAACATCCCCAATGACTCAAATTTTTTTTGCCGAATTTTTCTTAATTGATAATGAAGAGAAGTTTAAATGTCATTAATTAAGTGCTGCGTATTTACGCTACTCTTGTAGCCATTTTTCAAGTATTTTTATTGTTCGCTGTCAGCAACATGACATGCAAAAGAAAAAATAGGGCCCGTTTTTTGCTGTTAGACCCATTTGCTCTTTTGAACCCAAGTAACTATTATTTGTATCTTAAGCCCCAATTCACTTTTTTGTATGTTATCTTATAACCCCAATCTCCACAATACCTTACATTATTCACCCACTTGTATTTACTACAATTAATCCCTAAACATTACCCCTGCGCCCCCCCATATAAATCAGCATCCTCTCCTATCTTACTCTTTTCAACTCAGCCCTAAATCTAAAACAACGCACAGCCCTTCTCTAGCCCCGTCGTCGCCCTTATCTCCAGCTACGTCCTCCCAGCCACCATCGCCTTCGTTCTCCAGTCGAAAAGTCTTCCAGCCCGCCGCTCCGCCATCTCCAGCCGCCGCTCGCTAGTGCAGGCGCTATTCAGGCGCCCGTTGGTTGACCCAAAGGATTTGATCGGAGAACTTGCTGAAGGAGAAGATATTGACCTAGGTCGTTGACGAGGGATTAGGGGTTCGTTGACGAAGGATTTGGTTATATGTAAAGCCTAGTTGAAATATTGTTGCTATGCATCAAAATTTCAATTAATGAAGAAATTAGTTTGTGTTATTTTGATAATGATGATTATCGATGAGAAGTGGCGTTGATTTATTGTGTTTCTATTACTTATTCTCAGTTTCTTGATTATGAGTGTTATCATTTTTGGGAGTTGCTGGAAGTACTACCCCAATTAAAAAAGGAAAAAGAAAAAGAAAAAAAAGTTAG
>NW_017975604.1:0-1934 GCF_001876935.1 Asparagus officinalis
AAGAAAGACAGGAAGTTTTTGCACTCTATCTTCATTAATTCAGAACAAGGCTTTATAAGCCAATTACAGGAAAAACTGAAATCAGCACACGTTCACACGTTTTCACTAACTACTGATGCCTAAAAACGTGGCTTAATAAGCTAAACTAATTTGACCACAAATTTAGATAAACATGCTAACAGCCTAGATCAATTCAACTTCCTAAAATAAAGCTAACTGAAATTGATTCAGTCAACTTGAAACAACCTGAAAATAACTTGAATTCCAACAGCCTGTGCATGTTTGATCACAGCTTGTGCATGTTTGATCACTTCATTCAACATGAGTGGGGTTTCTGGCGAAAGCTTTTCTACCAATACATGCTTGGATTTACTGCTCGGTGGAAGTATTATTTTGTCTGGTCAATCTCAGAAGCATCAGTTATCATATCTGGTCTCGGTTTCAGTGGCTGGTCAAATTCTTCTCCCACCTAAGCCACAATGGGACCGTGCAAAAAATGTTGATGTACTTGGTGTGGAGCTTGCAACTAGCTCAGTTCAGATTCCACTTATGTGGAACATACATGTGAGCACTTGGCTAAGACACTGTGAGTTTCTAATAACTTCCAATATTAGTGCACCTATTTTTTTCTTTTATACATTGTCTATCTATGTGTGATACATTGGAGTGTATGTGAAAAATATCATGTAGAAAACTGAAACCCAGTCATATGAAAAAGTGGAACATGCACTTCCTTGGAGCACCTATATATCATTATATGTGATGGGCGAGGTCACAAATTTGAGGAGCAACGCGGCAACTTAATAAAAATTTTCTTGGTGGAGAAAGTTTGGTGGTTATCCATATTAATTATAAAAAGGAAAATAAATAAATAAAATAATCTTGTTTGAATGGTTTTGCAGCCCACAACATGCAAATTTTTCACATGAAGATGTGCATAATGGCACATGGACATGCTGTAATGGCACTTGTTAAAGTGTACATTAATATGGACTTTTTATCTTTACATTTGAATTTTGAAATCACATTAATGTTAGTTTCAGGAATATGTCCATTACCGTCTCTTATATAATTGGGACTCATTTTTGATGAGCAGATTAAAATCAGGAAAGTTGGATGAATAAGATAGGCTAACCCTTGTGGAATATCTGGGTGTATTTTGTTATCCATGTACTTTATGGTGACCTTTTAAATGTCTGGATACGATACATGTAAAATATCTGGTCTTCTATAGCTTTAAGCAACACAGTAATGTAGACCTATCTACACATGCATGCATACATATGAATGCGCATTTATACAAGCCTACTCCTAATATTCAAGTCAAAAGTTGTGGCTTATGCAAATGCCAAGATGACGATGCATGTATTTATACATATGACCATGGCAGTTTTGTGTTCCTATAGCTGTAATAATTAGAATGCAGACATGTGGTCCTGGATGTGCACTAACAAGTGCTTTCATTTTTTTTTCATCTTAAAGATGGCATTAGAACCCGAACAAGCTTGTGATCTTGTAACTGAATTTACCAATGGTGGTGAATCTGTGTTTTGTGTGTTTCGTTCAAGCAGGGGCTTAATCTGTGTTTAAGATGCTGATTTAGGTCCTTTCTCTCTCTCCGCCTGAGTTCACCGCCGCTCGCCGCTGCTCCAAGCCCCAGTCCGCCGCCGCTCGCCTCAGTTCGCCGCCGCGGCCAAGCCCAACCATCACCACCGCCCCATCTCCCAAGCCGACGAGCTCGAGCTCCTCTCCCAACGCCGCCCTTCCCCCTGAGCTCGACCCGCGCCCAGTCCGCCGCTCTCCCGCAGCTGCTCTCCGACGAACTCCAGCGACCTCAGATCACCGCCAGCGACCCCCGAGCTCCGACGACCGCCTCCCAAACTCAATCAACTGCCGAGAGCTCCCCAGTCTCCCCTCCTTCCATCTCCGATCAC
>NW_017975605.1:0-1933 GCF_001876935.1 Asparagus officinalis
AATGAGACCACAAGCATATATAACATAGCATATAGCAATAGGAAAAACATAACACATAGTATCCTTGAAAATACTTCATAATCAAAGTAAGTTAATCATAAAAAATTCAAAATTTTTGAGTTATGCGAATTATGGCCTCACTCAATCTAGGAATTCCTAGCGAACTCTATACATGAGCCCAAAGGAAACTCTATACTAGCTCCATGACTCTGTACTAGAGCTCTGATACTAACTGTGACGCCCCTAGTTTCACACAAGATTGCAGTCCAATGCGAACCTAAAGATGTCAAACCTGTCATGCACTCAACATTATGCATAAATATATTGCACCATCACGTTAAGATCACTCTAGCAGATATCAAAAATAATAAGTGAGAGTAGATATATCAAAAATAACAATACAAGGATCACAATACAGAGAATAAATATCCAATGATAAGCATAATTATGTTCCAACAGAAGAAAAGAAAGTACATCTGATAATCTGGAAAAAGAGTATCTGATCATCTGATCTCTAATACATAAGAGTCAACTGAAAAGTACAAAGGTACTCAGCCTCCAAAATGAAATGCATCTCTACAAGAAAACTAAAATCATAGATAGTCTACCATGGATCACCAACCAGCTACCTATAAATGACAGCGACTATGTTGAATCCCCACAACCTGTGACTCTCCGAAACTCTAACCCGTTACCTGAAAAGAGGGGAATACAACAGTGTCAGAGCGCTAGCAAGAATATCTCCACTCGCCCCCAGAGGAAGGGTTGTGTATACAATGGAGGCTCTACCTATAATATACATCATCTACCTATATCATTTATCATGTACTAAGAGGAGTTAAGATTTAGAAACCCACAACACAAGATGAGTACGTTAAGGGAATAATCCAAACAAGGAAACCCTCATATATATACCATTTATCTCAAATTGTGGATCGCTAAATATCAACTCTGAATTTTATAAGTAAATAATCACACAGGAAAAAAATACATTACCAACACCTCACCCAAATATACGTCATATATGCCATATCATAGCATCTCACACTACCCTTGGGTAGGTAGCACAGAAATGAAAATACAAATCTGTGAAAAACCTCGTCAAGGACACATCGTGCATGTCTAAACTCAATACACTACCCTTGGGGTAGATGACACGTGAGCAAATATACAATCATGTGTACTTTTCTTCAACTAAAATAGTGTGGAGTATAGGTGTTCATAATATCCTATGGTGCATCGCGATATCTTGTGGCTCGCTACCTAATTCGAACACCCTGTGGAGTATATGCATATCAGCCTAATCCGAAATATAATGCAAACAAAAAGAATGTGGAGTCTCAGTACTCACATCATTCTGTGGTTCATTGTGATCTCATGCAGCTCACAACCAAACTCGGACACCCATAAAGAGGTATGATGTGGAGCATAGGTACTCGCAGTATCTCGTGGTTCATCGTAATCTCGTGTGGCTCACAACCTATCTCGGCCATCCATGCAAACGTTGACACTAACTATACAACTTGATAATTATCGCTCCTACATTGTGACAGCTTGACACATGGTCACGCACTCCCGAAGATATGTGTGTGCCCTAACCTAGCGTGTACACTACCAGGCCACACACGTGCATCGACGTGCAGTCCCATCCTTCGCATTCATGACCAAACGTACATGGGAAAATTAAAACTCACAATCTGCTTCTGATCAATCGACTGATAAATCTCATATGTCGACTAGGCGGCGACATGCATAGCGTGCACAACAAAACAGTCTCAATCGGTCGACTGGTACCCCATATCGGTTGATCGACCATCCAACAAAAAACATGCAGTTCTCAAGGTCAAATCGGTCGACCGATACATGGGGTCGGTCGACCGATACATGGGGTCGGTCGACCGATACATGGGGTCGGTCGACCGATACATGGGTC
>NW_017975606.1:0-484 GCF_001876935.1 Asparagus officinalis
TTGGATAGTTAATTTCTTGTCAAGACCATGCAATTCATTGATTATATTAGTAAAGACAAAAAACATAGCATCAATGGATTCATTAGGAAGCATTTTAAATAACTCATATTCATGCATAAACCCACTAATTTTGGATTCCTTAACTTGGGGGGTTCCTTCATATGTAATACATAATTTCACTCAAATTTCATATGCGGTTGCACACGTGGAAACCCTATTGTATTCATTGGGGGAAAGGTCACAAATTAAGGCATTCATGGCCTTTGCATTGAGATTAGCTTGGTGCCTTTCTCCATCGGTCATGTTACTAATCTTGGGATTTTCTACATATTTCTTCTCTATGAGTTCTAAAATGTCAAGATCAATGCAACGAAGGCAAATTCTCATTCTAGCCTTCCAATAAGCAAAATTACTACCGGTAAAAAGTGGGGGTCTAGTGGTGGATTGTCCCTCAAGCATGTGCACATTCAATGAAGCCTCCATA
>NW_017975606.1:1379-1933 GCF_001876935.1 Asparagus officinalis
CCACCAAAACTGTAAAAAGTATGGAGGCCAAAGTCCAAGACGACGGCCGAAAAGATCAAAAATTGTGGGACACACCCAGGTGACCCGCCCAGGCACGGGTCACTCAAGTCTGACCCTCAAAGTCGTAGGTCACTCAAGTCTGACCCTCCAAGCGGTGGTTCACTCAAGTCTGACCCTCCATTCCGTGGGTCACTCAAGTGTGACCCACCAAACCGCGGATCACTCACAAAGTATGGAGGCCAAAGTCTAAGATGACGGTCGAAAAGATCAAAAATTGTGGGACACACCCAGGTGACCCGCCAAACCGTGGGTCACTCAAGTCTGACCCTCCAACCCGCGGGTCACTCATGTGTGACCCGCCAAGCCGCGGGTCACTCAAGTATGACCCTCCAACATGCGGGTCACTCAAGTCTGACCCTCCAACCTACGGGTCACTCAAGTCTTACCCTCCCAGCCATGGGTCACCAAGGTCTGACCCGTGCCAGGACCAAGACAGAAGACATTGTACACCTGTTTTTCTAATTTCATCGAGTTCCGCACTTCCGATGGAGCCC
>NW_017975607.1:0-2355 GCF_001876935.1 Asparagus officinalis
CATGATAAATAATCGTGAGATAACAAAAGTTGAGCTGCAGATGCAATCTAAACATAATGTATTTACATTAGGTGTAGAAGAAATCCAAACATCACAGGAAACTGACATTGAAAGAAATAAGTTGCATTTGGAATTTACTTTGATTTTGA
Organism: Asparagus officinalis; assembly: GCF_001876935.1. Taxonomy (NCBI): domain Eukaryota; kingdom Viridiplantae; phylum Streptophyta; class Magnoliopsida; order Asparagales; family Asparagaceae; genus Asparagus; species Asparagus officinalis. The sequence continues at coordinate 150 of NW_017975607.1, forward strand.
GCATTATTAGGCTCAGTTTTGCATTTAAATACAATAGAATTCTCCCCGATTGCCTCTCATTATCCAAATGCAATATTATTAGACTTTAATTCTAACATTTGTTGTCATTTCTTCACAATCCCTAGAAATAGATGACACGAATGATGCATGTCTTAGTAAGATTAAAAACTTGGCTCTTTATTTATAGTAACAGTAGTAGAAATAAAAATCGTGCTTGAATACCTAGTTTAGAATTTTAAGCCAAGTTGCCTGCTTGACAAATCCAATGTGGAAAACCTTGTAGTTTTCCTCGCATTAGAATGCTTTCTTATCAAAAGTAATTTTGATGATTAATTCTAGAATGTCATAAAGTGGTATAGCTATCTGACAAGAGTCTATTCAATTTCAAGTGCTCCATTCCTGAATCTCGTACAATTGATATGAAAGAACAACCATGGAGAAATATGAATTCTTAAATATTGCATTTTTTACTGACACAATAAAGGCTAATAGTTACATTTGCATCAAATAGCATGTAAACATCTCCCCACTTACATTTCATCACATCAAGATCTCCCTACCTCACTCTAAAGTTCTACAAATATCTCCCTACCTCACTCTAAAGCTATATATTGACATATTCTTGTTCGTGGATGGAATATCCAGGTATACAGCTGAAATCAAAAGTATCTGATCATACATAGCTGCATGTTCAAATTTAATTTGGTCTGGACTCCTTTTGTAGTAGTGAAGTGTTGGAATGACATTTCGGTATAGGCGTCAGAATAACCTTTAAGTGTTGTATTCTATGCATTAAGTCTCCGAATATGCTCATGTGGTACTGCATCCTGTTCATTATGATGTAATTTAGGATATATGTCCTAACTTGTTTAAACCTCATAATTTCGGACATGTTTTGTACTCCTGATCTTGAATCACTTTCAGAAGTATAGGTAATTTCTGTGCTTAAAAAAAAATCACTGCGAGAGCCTTCGTATATTGATTGATTTCTCTCATCAGCACGGGTCCGCGGCTCTTTTATATTTACAGGACAACAGGTCCTTGGTGTAGGTAGGTTGCTCATATAGTTGTAAAATGTCTGATGGTAGGAAAATTGATCTGCTGGTCCTCAGATGTAGTTACGTGGCGCATCTCCTTAAGAACTTCAGTTAGCACACAGGTTTATGAATGTAGGTGTAGTTGGTATAATGACTATTGACTGCACGAGACACATTGAATTGCTTGTTTAGTTTGAATGCTCCAAGTTGTGCTCTTGAATCTTGCTTGCGAGTTTTACTTGATGGTCAGCTTGGGTAATTGCATATTATGCTTTCAATGCTTGAATAAACTTTATGCCAGATGGTGACTTTCCAATAAAATGAACAGCATGACATGGCTCTCTAGCAAAGCTAATGAAATATGCCATGCATTTTAAGTCTTACCAATATATTTGATGAGCTCACTGGGCATTCGAGGTTGTGGGTGGCTCAAATGAAGACCTTCAAGAAGTGCTTGCACAACATTAGGTCGGGAACCCTGTTGCTTTTTGTGGTAATCTTTTGACAGAAGTGCTATCATTCGAGGTTGTGGGTGGCTCAAAATTTGAATTGAAAGAATAGGAGTAACTTATTGGTTTTTATCCATGTTTGCTGAACTCAAAACATTTCTGTTTCCAACAATACCTTCTACAAATTTACCAAAAGGCTTAGTTTTCATGTGTAGTAAACATATTTTTCCGTATATGTGCATATAATTACCAGAAATGGTACAATTCTCTCATCATTCGTGTCTTGAAGCCATGTGAAGCTCCAGACACAAATCAGAGCCTGCTCATTACTCTACCCTCCAAAAGACATCTTTTGCTTTCTTCACATAACCCTATTTGTGATGTGATTTCTCTCTTTGTGAAGCTTTATGATTCCAACTGAAAAAATGACTGGGATTATCGATGTTGGGTACACCGTGCTTGAAATTAATCTTTGATCCAGGTGAATTCTGAAGTCTTGCATCAACTTCATTTCGCAATTCGGATTTTCAAACCTGTTAGCAAGTAATCTTGCTGCCCACATTGTCCCATGTATCGCATATATCTCCCATGTATCTCCCATGTATCGCATGTATATTCATGAATATGTCGTCGCGAATGTATGTATCACTGTCATGTGATGGTTTTTCCTTGGAAGGGTTTTATCACTGTCATTTTTCTTCTTTTGGTTTAGCTAACATA
>NW_017975608.1:0-1932 GCF_001876935.1 Asparagus officinalis
GTTTGACAATGAGCTGCGAGTCGCCATAAGCCTCCAGATGTTTTATCCCGAGCTCTTTGGCTAATTCGAACCCTATGAGCAACGCGTTGTACTCAGCCACGTTGTTGGTACATGGTTCCGTCAAGGAAAAGGCCTGGGGTAACACGTGACCACTCGGGGAAGTGAGGGCCACCCCCACTCCTGCAGAAATAGAGCCGCTCACGCCTGCGCGAGACGCGCCGTCGAAGAACATCTGCCACACCTCTGGCGACGAAGTCATGTTGGCTTCGGGAGGTTCATCCGGCAGATCTTCGAAAAGATCGGCTTTCACCCCCAGCGGGTGACTAGCCATGAGATCGCAGATGGCTTGTCCCTTGACTGATTTCTGCGGCATGAAATGAATATCGTATTGAGAGAGCAGAAGCGCCCACCTGGCCAGGCGCCAGTTTAACGCTGCGGGTTGTGTCATGAAGACCCGAATGGGATTCATCCGGGAGATGACATGGATGGTTTGGCCAACCAAGTAGTGCCGCATCTTTTGGATAGCGAACACCAAGGCTAGGCATTCCTTCTCGACCATTGGGTACCGTTGCTCGGCGCCCTGCAAGGTTCTGCTCAGGTAGTAGATGCCCTGCTCGTGGCCTGCATCGTCGTTCTGAGCCAAGAGGGCACCCAGAGAATGTTCCATAGCCCGTATGTATATGAGGAATGGCCTTCCTGAGATTGGTGCCGCAAGGACAGACGGATTTGAGAGATAAGCTTTGATCTCCTCAAAAGCTTTTTGGCATGGCTCATCCCAGATGAAGGAGGTACCTTTCTTCATCATCTTAGAGAAAGGTTGGCACTTGCCCGAGAGATTCGAGATGAATCTTCGGATATAAGCCAGTCGTCCTTGAAGGCCTCTCAGCTCTTTAAGATTTCGGGGTGGTTGAAGCTCTTGGATAGCTCGCACCTTGTCTGGATCAATTCGGATCCCTTTCGTCGTGACGACGAAACCGAGGAATTTACCGCTAGACATTCCCAAGAATGACTTGGTAGGATTCATCTTGAGCTGATGAGTCCTCATGAGTTCGAACATAGCCTTCAAGTCTTGGAGGTGATCCTCCTTATGGCGACTCTTCACGACCAAGTCGTCCACATAGCATTCGACCGTCTTTCGCAAATGATCTCGAAAGATCATGCTCATGGCTCGTTGGTAGGTTGCGCCAGCGTTCTTGAGTCCGAACGGCATGACGGTATAGCAGTACACCCCCATGGGGGTCCTGAATGCAGTGTGCTTCTCGTCTTCGGGGTGCATTTTGATTTGGTTGTACCCCGAGAAGCCGTCCATGAAGGACATCCTCTCGAATCCGCACGTATTGTCAATGATGACATCCGTGATGGGCAGAGGGAATTCGTCTTTAGGGCACGCGGCGTTAAGGTTCCTAAAGTCGATGCAGATGCGGATCTTGCCGTTCTTCTTCAAGATTGGAACAATATTCGCCACCCAGTCGGGATGTTGCTCCTCTCTGATGAAGCCGGATTCGATCAGCTTTTTTACTTCAAATTCGATCGCCTCCATGATTTGGGGGCGAAACCGCCTCTGCTGTTGTTTGACTGGCTTGGCGTCAGGGCTGATGTTGAGGCGATGCGTGGCGACCCGCGGATCCAGGCCAGGCATATCCTCGTAATTCCAGGCGAAGACGTCAATGTATTCCCGTACAAGGGCGATGAGATCCTCTTTTTCTTGAGGAGGCAGACTGCCGCTGATGAATATGGGTTTGGGATTTGCCCCAGCACCCATGTTCACCTGGAGGACTTCGTCTTCAGTTGGTGGTTCGCGCTGTTCGAAGCGATTGTTCCACTGGGCGCTAACATGGCGATCCCATGTCTCGTCGTAAAGTAGAAGTTGTTCGTCCTCCGCCATTCCGACGGGGTCTACTGTAGCCATGTTGACTGTAAGGCCATCGAACA
>NW_017975609.1:0-1928 GCF_001876935.1 Asparagus officinalis
TCTTAGGATTCAGGATGAAATTCCCCATGCGTGTAAGGCATGGATTTTAATGTTATTAATAACAACCTGCCACAATGTTGAATATGTGGACGGATGTTCATTTCAACGGTTAAGAACTAACCGGCAGCGCGGGTTAGGCACAGACTTATCCTTGCTTAGGTTTCAGGATAGAATACCCCAGAATCGAACCCTGGTGTCTTTTTGTACGGAAAAAGACTAAACCGGCAACGCGTGTTAGGCATTGACTTATCCCTACTTAGGATTCGGGATAAAATTCCCTGTACCTGTGAGGCACAGATTTTGGGATTTGAAAAAGGTGGTGTCTTCTCTTGGGGCAAAGACGAACCCGAAATGGGAGAGGAAGAATTTTATATTCTATCTCCTGACAATGAAGAAGAATTTTATATTCTATCTTCAACTGGAAAGGAGACTCGAGGTGGGTTCTCCACCCCCAGAATCCGGAAAGTTGAAACTGAGAGTGGGATCTCCACTCCAAGAATCGAAAAGATTCGGATAACCCTAACTGTCGGAAGGTTTGATTACCGAACTAAAGATGAATTTCTCGTTTATCGAGAGTGAATTGCGGTTTTGGTCCTAACTGTAGGAAGGTTTGACCAAGCAGGAGTTTGAGATGACCCTAACTGTAGGAAGGTTTGATCACTCGATTTGAAAGTGGACCTCTCGTTCATTGGAGGAATCGAGAGGGGATTTTGACTGTGGTCCTAACTGTAAGAAGGTTTGACCAAGTGGGTGTTTTGAGACAATCCTAACTGTAGGAAGGTTTGATCGCTCAATTTGTGGACCTCTCGTTCATTGGGGGAATCGAGAGGGGATTTTGACTGTGGTCCTAACTGTAAGAAGGTTTGACCAAGTGGGTGTTTTGAGACAATCCTAACTGTAGGAAGGTTTGATCGCTCAATTTGTGGACCTCTCGTTCATTGGGGGAATCGAGAGGGGATTTTGACTGTGGTCCTAACTGTAAGAAGGTTTGACCAAGTGGGTGTTTTGAGACAATCCTAACTGTAGGAAGGTTTGATCGCTCAATTTGTGGACCTCTCGTTCATTGGGGGAATCGAGAGGGGATTTTGACTGTGGTCCTAACTGTAAGAAGGTTTGACCAAGTGGGTACTTTACGTCCAGACTCTAACAGAGAGAGTGTTGAGTGCATAGACATGGTGAGAATGGGAGTTCTTATTCATTACATTGCTGTGGTTTTGGGAACTTCCCGTTACATAAATCGTCCACCCCCAGTTTCCTCTGCGGAACTGGTTCGGACATTATTATCAGTTACCTAACCGGGTTATCCTTAAGAATATTAGCTTAATATTCTCCAGGAACTTCCCGTCAAAAGTGAGGAAACAGTTTAGACTCTTATACCTATTGGAGTATCAGGGAGTAGTTCAACCTCTTATACCGGTCGGAGGATTGAGAAACAGTTTATACTCGTATACTCTTTGGATTTTTGAGAAGCAGTTTATACTCGTATACTCTTCGGAGTGTTGCCGTTCTCAATTAGCTTACCTTAGCGATATGACGCCAGCTTCAACCAAGGTTTGAATGCTATTCTTGAGAGCAAAGCAATCCTTGGTGGGATGAACGACCCTCCTGTGGTATGCACAGTACTTTGGGTCCGTAGTGTTGTCAGCTTCCTCCTGATCTGTGATAGGTGGTAGCTTGATCTTGTTACCTTCAAGGAGGGATTCGAAGATGGCTGGAACGTCTTCGTCCTTGAAAGAGTACTCTTTTTGGAGTCTCGGACCCGAAGTCTTTTGCTGCCTTCGAGATTGCTGTTGCGACGCTTGATTTGCACCACCAGCAGCTGCAGGTGCTTTGCCCTTTTTCCTTCTAAGGAATCGCTTAGCCTGCTCCCCTCGAACCTTCAGATCCTTCCAAGTGTCAGACGGTGCTGTCCCCATTGCTTCCAATAC
>NW_017975610.1:0-2264 GCF_001876935.1 Asparagus officinalis
CTAGTTCGTTCGTTATTGAATGAGAGATTATGGACTTCAAATTTGAAGCTTGATCAGCGGGCTGACTAGTGGTTAGCGGTAAGTAGAGTGTACATTATGGAACCCCAATTGTTTGTAGGAATCATAAAAATTCTTGTGAGCTTTTAAAACTGGCACTTCAGCACTTCAGCATCTTAATGTTCAAATCCTTGTCGAATGATCATCAAAATTTTTGATGTAATCATCAACTTCCAATACGATAATCATATTGATTACATGGGTGTATAGATAATTCTTGTATGTATAACCACGAACTGCCATCTAAGTAAATAACCTCACAGAAATTGAAAGAGAAGGGTCAAACTTTTACTTGAAACCTTGGAGAGGACATTTGTGATCCTGCCAGTTTTAGGGGGATTTTGTAATATATGTTTTACTCAAGGAAAGAGGTGTTATCCGTTGGGCTATTAAAATTCTTGTGATTTTTTTAATAATATTTTTTGTAACAGATAAAACTCTTAAATGGGATGGTTCTGTAGAAAGGGCAACCTCAAGCAGAATTATCATCAATTCTTTCCTTTTTTATATTGCAGATTATAAAGACAAAAGTAGTGAAAATGGAACTTTATTGCTGTCAAAAGTGCTGATGCATTTTCCAATATGTTGAACATTTTTTATAAGGGCCTGTTTGGTTATTTCCCAAAAAACCGAAAAAGGGAAATGAAAACTAAGAAATCTCAAAAAGTACAATTTTAAACATTTCCATCCCTAAAACTCACCCACAACATCTAATAAAATATTATTTTTATCCAACAACTCATCCACCACATCTAATAAAATATTATTTTCATCCAACAACTCATCCATCACATCCACCACATCTAATAAAATATTATTTTCATCAACAACATCACTCAACTCATCTCATCTCATATTTAAAAATCACTCACATCATCCAATAAGATTGTGACAACTCATCTCATCTCATTAACATTTCATTTCTTTGTTTTCATCCCAAAAAGTTGTGAAAACTATTTCCTTAAGTGTGGGTCACATCACCCAATAATACAATGACAACTCATCTCATCTCATTTCATTTCTTATTTTTAAGAATGAACCAAACAAACTTTTTTAAGAAATTGGTTTCTTATAATTCATTTCCTTATTTTTTTCGCCAACCAAACAACATCAAAACAAGTTTTCTTAAAAAATCACTCACATCATCCTATAATAAGGTGACAACTCATCTCCATTTCTTTGATTTCTTCTTTTTTTTAGCAAACCAAACACTCCCAAAACAATTCTTTGATTTAATAGTTTTCCATTTCTTTGATTTCCCTTTTTTTGGGGGCAAACAAACAGGCCCTAAACTACCAACTTCAAGTTGTACTGATCATCATTGTGTAACTGGGCAGACATTCCATGAGAGTTTTTTTCATGGTTGAAATTTTGAGCTTACACTCTGTGTTTGCAAAAGCTAGTACGAGTTTTTATTACTTCATATGAGACAATGGAATTTGCTTTGGTGTATTAGAGAGTTGCAGAAATAAGGATTTAGGATCTAAAAATTAGGTGCAGCTCGGAGTCATGAATAATTAATACTTTGAGGCACAGCTAGGGGTTGATCAACCTGTACAAGATGCATTGCTTGTCCAGCAGACTCGTGTTCTCATTTTCTTGAATAATAATACTTTGAGGGTGTTTGGGGAGCTAAATTTTTTGGTCAAAGTAGCTTTTAACCTATCTTCTCCATATCTGTGTGTTTGGTGACGTCTTAAATAAGCTACCTTTTAAGTCCAATTTAAAAAAGTTGGAGTTCCTAACCTTGGAAAAGCTAACTTATAAGCTTATCTAAATAAGCTAGGTTTGACCACGCAAATGACTATTATGCTTTTACAAATGTTTATAATAAAAGCCAAATAACCACTAAAAGGTAGCACAGCTTATAAACTTCAAAAAATAATCCTTTCCAAACACCCTCTTTGTATGATCTAGCATGCTGTAGAAGGATAACATTACCAGAGTATCAGAGTACAATACTGTATTTTTTAGCATAGTGCATGTGTATCCTCAAAATGCTTGAAGGAAAATATGACTGAATTCTTGATATGTCACAATCACTCTACTCTTTTTTCCCCCTTTGAAGTGCTCCAGTCCTTACTAGGGGGACATCTTTCAGTTTTAGTTGATATGACTCCTATGAGTCGATGGTAGTTTATACTTACCTCACTTTTTTTCTTTTCTATATTTTCTCTTGTTAAACCCCAGTTATCTTACTTTTTTTT
>NW_017975611.1:0-1927 GCF_001876935.1 Asparagus officinalis
GAGGCTAACCTTGCTATTAGATCATCCTCACTCGACGAGCTTGATTCTTCCATTGCCTCTTGTGAGACCTAGATAGACCAACTCCGAAGAGAACTCCGTACGAAAGAGGACACTCTGAGTATTCTTCAGATGACGAAGATGCAGGATCAGCAAGCACATACTGCTTTATTTGATGAGCTGAAGTCCTTGAAGCAGAAGTTGGTCGAGACAGAGGAGGTTGCTGTGAAGACTTTAGCCGCAAATGAAGAGTCCATCAGAGCTGATTTGCAGGAGGAGCTTAGGCGAGCTTATGATGAGAAGCTGTCTAAGTTCAGTCAGCAGATTTTTAGCCATGGGCTTGATGTATGATTTCATTTGTTGAACACTTTGACTTTTGATTTTCTTAGTGGAACTGGTTTTCATCTTTATCTTTATTATGATTCCTCATTCCATTTGAAATGATTGACCATAATACTTTTAGGATTTTTGGCAAACCCTCAGCCTTCAACGGGTTTGATTAGCCTTTACCGACTACCGTTTGAGTCGGGCTAGCATGCGGATTGTCTAAATCCGTTCCGCATGTAACGTTGTGCTAAAAGAGTGAATTCTCTTAGACTTTGTGCTATGATGTTGAATACATAGGCTTTACCATTTGTTACGGGAATAGGCTACCCGGTGACAGGTGTTAGGTGTTGACTTTAGGATTTTTGGCTAACCCCCAGCCCTCAACGGGTTTGATTAGCCTTTACCGACTACCGTTTGAGTCGGGCTAGCATGCGGATTGTCTAAATCCGTTCCGCATGTAACATTGTGCTAAGAGAGTGAATTCTCTGAGACTTTCGTGCTATGATGTTGAATACATAGACTTCGCCATTGTTACGGGAATAGGCTACCCGGCAACACGTATTAGACGTTGACTTTATCCCTACTTAGGCTTCGGGATAAAATACCCCAGAATCGAACTCTGGTGTCTTTTTCTTCGGAGAAAGACTAAACCGGCGACACGTGTTAGGTGTCGACATATCCTTTCTTAGGATTCAGGATGAAATTCCCCATGCGTGTAAGGCATGGATTCTGGTGTTATTAATAACAACCTGTCACAATGTCGAATATGTGAACGGGTGTTCTTTTTAAACGGTTAAGAACTAACCGGCAGCGCGTGTCAGGCGCAGACTTATCCTTGCTTAGGTTTCAGGATAGAATACCCCAGAATCGAACTCTGGTGTCTTTTTGTACGGAAAAAGACTAAACCGGCAGCGCGTGTTAGGCGCAGACTTATCCCTGCTTAGGATTCGGGATAAACTTCCTAGGATGAATCCTGAATTCTTCGAAAAGGATTGGTATGGGGAAGGAAGAATTTTATATTCTATTCCCCGAACAAAGAAGGAAAGGAGACTCGAGGTGGGATCTCCACCCCCAGAATCCGGAAAGGTGAAACTAAGAGTGGGATCTCCACTCCGAGAATCAAAAAGATTCGGATAACCCTAACTGTCGGAAGGTTTGATTATCGAACTAAAGATGAATTTCTCGTTTATCGAGAATGAATCGTGGTTTTGGTCCTAACTGTAGGAAGGTTTGACCAAGTGGGAGGTTTGAGGTGACCCTAACTCTCTGTCGGACTCTTTTGTTAAAGGCCCTAGATATTCTGGCTTGGTAAAACTCAATGTGTTGTTGAGCTTCCAAACGCTTTTCATCCAACATCTCTAGCTCTCTAAGACGCTTCTGATGTTGTTCTTCTGTCGTCATCTCAGTTGCGAGGGCGATCCGAAGGGATGGAATTTGGATTTCCAGCGGTAGCACAGCTTCACATCCGTATACCAGCGAATATGGGGTAGTCCCTGTAGGTGTGCGTATGGTGGTGCGATAAGCCCAGAGTGCATCACCGAGTTTGTCGTCCCAGTCTCGTTTATTGGTCTTCACGAGCTTTGACAGGATTTTAATAATCGTC
>NW_017975612.1:0-1927 GCF_001876935.1 Asparagus officinalis
CTCGCTAGAGCCTTGGAGTCAATTGACGGGATCCGTTACGAGACGGATCTGAAAATTAGGCAACGCCAAACACCCCAACAGCGGACAGATGTCCTCCCCCTCCAAACCAATAGCAAACAAATGGATCCAAATCAAAAAGATCCGTTCAACTCTTGAGGAGCGAATTCAAAAGCGCTGCGCGCTTGCGCGCACGCGAATTCTTGTGCAAAAAGCACAAAAGATGCAGAAGAAGGACATAGCTAAGAAACAACCAAGATTGCATCAAACTTGGAGGCCAAAATCCAAAACAGCGGCCGAAAAGATCGAGAATCGCGGGTCACTTGAATCCGACCCGCCGGCGCGCAGGTCACTTCAATCCGACCCGCCAATTTGCAGGTCACTCCAATCCGACCCGCCGATTTGCAGGTCACTCCAATCTGACCCGCCAAAACGCAGGTCACTCCAATCCGACCCGCCAAAACGCAGGTCACTCCAATCCGACCCGCCAATTTGCAGGTCACTCCAATCCGACCCGCCAATTTGCAGGTCACTTGGAACCGACCTTCCAAATCGCAGGTCACTTGGATCCGACCTTCCACTTTGCAGGTCGCTTGGATCCGACCTTTCAAATCGCAGGTCATTTGAATTCGACCCTCCACTTTGCGGGTCACTTGTATCTGACCCCCCCACTTAGCGGGTCACTTGGATCCGACCTTTCAAATCGCAGGTCACTTGAATCTGACCCTCCAACCCGTCGGTCACTTAAATCTGACCCGCGCCAGGGTCGAGACAGAAGACGTTTTGCACCGGTTACGTTGATCCCTTCGAGTTTCGCACCTCTGGTGGAGCCCCACGACAACATGGATTTGTCCCGATTCAAGGTGAGGATAGTTGATCGCCTGGGTCCTTTGCACGAGGATCGAGGCAAAGTTCTGAGCAAAGAACGTTTGGGTCCGGTGACTGAACCCCGAGCAACTCGTCGAGCTGGGGGTCGCACACGCCCTCTCAACAATAACAAGCCTTCTTATAAAAGGAAAACTCCAGCTTCCACCCGTCTAGGGGTGTGTATTCAAAACCAGGAGTCTGTTGAGATCTTGCGCTCCCAAAAGTGTAGTTCTAAACATGTGACTCTTGAGAACGCTGATAAAGCGGCAAATCCCCTGAAAGAAACGTATTCATCTGACGATGATAACGTTATACTGGGGGAGTTGTGTCAACGTACGATAGGTTGCTCCGGTCATCTGACCGATGAGTTGTACTATCGGGCTGGGGGTATGAACAAGTCTCGGAAGAGATATACCCGAGAAACAAAATCTCATTGCCAGTGCGTCGAACTTATCAGGGCAGTATTATCAGCATGTAGCTGCCCCAAGACCGCTCCGCAGAGGGTCTCGGTATTTGAGAGGATCTCCAACGGAAAGGATAAGTCTAATCTAAAGCGCCTCCGTAAGAAACGATCGGTCGTTCAAGGTGACGAACCCCCAGAGGTTACCATCAATATGGTTGATAAGGGAAAATCAATTCGACCTTCTAGCTCTGACCCGCTTGTATCAACCCTGTTGCGATCAGGGACCACTAGACGTAGGGACTACCAGAGAATGCAGAGAGGTTTATCATCGGATGATGAAGCATCAGATGCTAACTCGGTAATCGCTTCTGACAATACGGTATCTAGCCCGGGACAATCTCACGAAGTGTTCATGATCAACACCGAGCAGGTAGCCAAAATGGTTGAGGATGCCTTGGCCAAACAGAAAGAGGCATTCAAGATCGAAATGGAAATGGCTATGCTACGGATGAGGGAAGAACATGACCAACAAATCCGAGCTTTGTCGAATAAAATTGGTGAATCCAGTCGTCGCAACACTGCTAACCAAGCAGGTAGCGATTCAGATGTGGATGAACGCCTTAATGCTGATAACCCTCTCGTTGACCAAAACGCTGGGGG
>NW_017975613.1:0-1927 GCF_001876935.1 Asparagus officinalis
TCTCAATCTGTCTTTGCTTTTAGAAAAGACACGATTGTCAAATCCGGGCACTCGATGCACGAGGAATTTCATCCCGAAGCCTAAGCAGGGATAAGTCAACGCCTAACACGCGTTGCCGGGTAACCTATTCCCGTAACAATAGCAAAGCCTATGTATTCAACATTATAGCACAAAGTCTAAGAGAAGCAATTCTCTTAGCACAACGTTACATGTGAAACGGGTTTTAAATAATTCACATGCTAGCCCGATTCAAACGGTAACCGGTAAAGGCACGTCAAACCCGTTGATGGCTGGGGGTTTGCCAAAAATCCCATAGCCTATGTCTAACACGCATTGCCGGTTAGTCTTTGACCGTAAAAAGGACAAAAGACCACATATTCAACATTGTGGCAGGTTGTTATTAATAACACCATAATCCGTGCCTCACACGCACGGGGAATTTTATCCTGAATCCTAAGTAAGGATAAGTCAGCGCCTAACACGCGTTGCCGGGTAGTCTATTCCCGTGAGAAAGACGAAGTCTACGTATTCAATATCGTAGCACTAAAAGGGTTAACTCTTTTAGCTTAAACGTCACATAGGAGCGGACTTAAAAAAACCGCATGCTAGCCCGACTCAAACGGTAGTCGGTAAAGGCTAATCAAATCCGTTGAAGGCTGGGGATTAGCCAAAAATCCTAAAGTCAACGCCTAACACGCGTCGCCGGGTAGTCTATTCCCGTGAGAAAGACGAAGTCTACGTATTCAATATCGTAGCACTAAGAGCGTTAACTCTCTTAGCACAACGTCACATGCGGAACGGACTTAAACAATCCGCATGCTAGCCCGACTCAAACGGTAGTCGGTAAAGGCTAATCAAATCCGTTGAAGGCTGGGGATTAGCCAAAAATCCTAAAGTCAACGCCTAACACGCGTCGCCGGGTAGTCTATTCCCGTGAGAAAGACGAAGTCTACGTATTCAATATCGTAGCACTAAAAGGGTTAACTCTTTTAGCTTAAACGTCACATAGGAGCGGAATTAAACAATCCGCATGCTAGCCCGACTCAAACGGTAGTCGGTAAAGGCTAATCAAATCCGTTGATGGCTGAGGATTTGCCAAAAATTCTATAACTGCGAGTCATTGACGCATCAACTCCCCTAGTTGGTCTCGTGACTTGAGCACCCAACAAATTCAGGACAAAATCCACACATGCAGATGAATCAACTTTAACAGTTGGTCCTGCAACCCCAACATTCGGGACCGCGATGCTCCAATACCTTAAGAGCTTAAACTGTGTATACTCCAGCAAACGTACGAGTATAAACTGTGTTAATGGCGATCCGTAAACCCTAGGGTCAACGCCGGTCAACGCGTAACCCTAGGTCAACGCCAAGCAACGCGTTGCAACAAAAGTCAACGTTCGACGACTCAAACCCTAGGGTGGACGCCGGTCAACGCGTAACCCTAGGTCAACGCCAGTCAACGCGTTGCAACAAAAGTCAACAATTTACGATTCAAAACCCTAAGGGTAGACGCCGGTCAACGCGTAACCCTAGGTCAACGCCGGTCAACGCGTTGCGATAAAAAGCCAGTTCGACGATCCGAAACCCTAGGGTGGACGCCGGTCAACGCGTAACCCTAGGTCAACGCCGGTCAACGCGTTGCGACAAAAAGCCAACACACGGGGATCCGAAACCCTAAGCCAGCACAATGTGGCGGAGGTAGTTTAAAGTCAACTCAATGACACGAGCCAAATTCAATTCATCAGCTGCAAACTCGAGACTCTGACGACGGCCAAGCGATAAACGCAGCGCCGGAACAACTTCGGATATTCGTCAAAGCATCGAATAGACCGAAAATCGAAGGAGCCAAGAGTTTAAGCTAACTACAGGTCCTAACGCCGACTGAAGGCTAGACCAATCACATCCAAAGTATTCCAGCCTCTTC
>NW_017975614.1:0-1927 GCF_001876935.1 Asparagus officinalis
CTAACAAATGGATTCCTACAACGGCCAGCTTGGCGGTGCGTGCAAAAGACCAAGAGCCCGTTAAGGTTTCACCCTTACAAAGGTGTGATTCCGAACGTACGACTCTTGTAGGGGCCAACAAGGCAATGTTTACTCAGAAGAAAACGCGGCGGACAGACGAATGCGTTATACCTGAGAACCCATGTGAGCAGCCGATAGGTTACTCCGACTACAACGTCAGTGAGTTGTACTATCAGGCTGGGGGTGCGAATGAATCTCGGAAGAGAAACACCCGGGAAGCGGATTCTCACTGTCAGTGTACCAAATTTATCAGGGCAGTATTATCAACCTGTAGCTACCCTAAGACCGCTCCGCAGAGGGTCTCGATATTCGAGAGAATTTCCGGTGGAACGACGAAGCCCAAATCAAGGCGTTCCCACCAAAGAGGATCGGTTGCTCGAGATGACGAACCCCTAGAAGTTACCATCAACATGGTCAACAAGGGAAAATCCCCAATCATTTCAAGTGGTTCCGACCCTAGTTTCTCTTTAGGAAGCAGGGTCAATTCGGGAATAGCTCAGCTTTAGCTAGAAGCCGTCGGATATAACAATGACCATGGGGTCCAAGAAGGAGTCCATTCCGATGATGAGTTCTCAGATTCTCATTCCGCGCTCGCCTCTGACGACACAACGTCTAGCATAGGGCAAGCTCGAGAAGTGTTCATGGTCAACACCGAGCAGATAGCCAAAATCATTGAAGAGGCCCTGGCTAAGCAGAAGGAAATCTTCAAGCTCGAAATGGAAACTCACAATGCCAATAACCCTCCCATCAATGCAGGGGGTGGTAGTGAGGATGCCAACGGGGATACAAGTGAAGACTTGAAGATCAAAAGCCTCGAGAGTAAAATCAATACGTTGCTGTCTGCTCAAGAGGTAAAGAAAACGGGCATTCCTTGTCCATACCCGAGGGAATGGGAATCAATCCCCTATCCGGCGAAGTTTAGTCTAATCAACTTCACGCCGTTCGATGGAAGGGGTTCCCCCACCCAGCATTTGATTTATTTCAAATCGCACCTGGGTGCTATCTCTGGGAACGAGCCTCTGATGGTGCGGTCATTCGTCGGCACTCTTCGCGGAGCTGCCTTCGATTGGTATCGTCGCCTCAAGCCAGGAAGCGTGAACAGCTGGGATGACATGGAGACGAAGTTCCTTGCAAATTTCTTCGACGACGACACCGAGATCTCTATCGGATCGTTGCTCGACGAGAAACAAAAAGACGGGGAGTTAGTCGACACCTTCGTCAAAAGGTTCCGGAACAAGGCGATGAATTGCCGGGACCCGATCACCGAGGAATTCATTCTCCAGACTTGCCACAACAACCTCGCATTGGACGTATTGGAGGCAATGGGGACAGCACCGTCTGACACTTGGAAGGATCTGAAGGTGCGCGGTGAACAAGCCGAACGCTTCCTTAAAAGGAAGAAGGCCGAAAGGAACCAACCGACGGTTAATCTGCTGGACTCAAACTTCGCTTCCCGTGGTAAGGGCAAAGCACCTGCAGCTGCTGGTGGTGCTAATCAAGCGTCACAACAGCAATCCCGAAGGCAGCAAAAGACTTCGGGTCTGAGACTCCAAAGAGAGTATTCCTTCAAGGACGAAGACGTTCCAACCATCTTCGAATCGCTCCTCGAAGGCAACAAGATCAAGCTACCACCTATCACGAATCAGGAGGAAGCTGACAACACTACAGACCCAAAGTGCTGTTCATACCACAGGAGGGTCGTTCATCCCACCAAGGACTGCTTTGCTCTCAAGAATAGCATTCAGACCTTGGTCGAAGCCGACGTTATAACGCTAGGGTAAGCCAATTGAGAACGGCGATACTCCGACAAGTATAAGAGTATAAACTGCTCCTTAAACACTCCAAAGAGTATACGAGTATAAACTGT
>NW_017975615.1:0-1926 GCF_001876935.1 Asparagus officinalis
TCGAGCTAGGAAGGCCATATTTGTAGGATTCAAGCGTGGTGTCAAGGGATACAAGCTTTGGGATTCAGTGGATAAGAAGATTGTGCTGAGTAGGGACGTCACATTCGATGAGGCTTTTATCTTGAAGCTTCCCAGCTCTCATCAGGTGGAGAGCGACTCGACGGAGGAGATATCGCAGGTAGTGGAGATCGATGCAGCTCCACATTGTCCAGATGGTACAGTATCCATGCAGGTGCCGACTGAGGTGACACCAGGCGAGCACGGCGGTGACATGGGGAATACGAGTACAAATGTGCAGGATCAAGAACCGACGGCTCAGGTTCAGGATTCGATTGCGGCTCGGAGACAGAGGAGAAACATACAGATGCCAGCACGGTATGCCGACACAGTTGCGTATGCACTTCCGGTGGAGAGTATCGATGAGTTAGTATCTACTACTTTTAGAGAGGCCGAGCAGAGTTCGGAAGCTGATTCGTGGAAGGTGGCTATGCAGGAGGAGATGGAATCTCTTCATAAGAACGATACATGGGAGCTTGTTGAGCTTCCAAAGGGGCGGAAGGCAATTGGTTACAAGTGGGTATACACGAAGAAGGAGGGCATTGAGGGCACTCCATTGAGGTTCAAGGCTAGGTTGGTTACGAAGGGCTATGCACAGGAGGAAGGTATTGACTATAATGAGGTTTTCTCTCCGGTGGTGAAGCATTCTTTGATTCGGATTTTGCTAGCTTTGGTGGCACAGTATGGTTTGGAATTAGATCAGTTGGATGTGAAAATGGCATTTCTTCATGGTGATCTTGATGAAGAAATATATATGACTCAGCCATTGGGATTCCGAGCTGCAGGGAAAGAAAAATTAGTTTGCAAACTGAAGAAATCGCTATACGGTTTGAAGCAGTCTCCTCGACAGTGGTATAGGCGATTTGATGGTTTTATGCTTGGTCATTCGTACACTCGGAGCCAGTTTGATCCTTGCGTATATTTTCGCAAGTTGAAAGGAGGTGCGTATATTTATTTGTTGCTCTATGTCGATGACATGTTGGTTGCCTCTATTTCCAGGTCGGCTATAGATGAGTTGAAAGTTCAACTATCAAATGAGTTTGAGATGAAAGACTTGGGTGAGGCGAAGCGCATTCTAGGGATGGAGATCGGCAGAGACAAGAAGAAGGGCAGAATTTGTTTGACACAGGTGGCTTATTTGAAGAAGGTTCTACAGCGATTCCATGTTAGCATGGATACGAAGCCAGTTGGTGTACCTTTGGGAGCCCATTTGAAGCTTTCAGCTGGTCTTTCACCGAAGTCAGTTGAAGATCGTGAGTTGATGTCGAAGACTCCATATGCGAGCGCGGTTGGGAGCTTGATGTACGCAATGGTATGTACGAGACCAGATTTGTCACAGGCGGTGAGCATGGTATCGAGATACATGCACGATCCAGGAGTGGGTCATTGGGACGCCGTGAAATGGATTTTGAGGTACATTCGAGGTACGCTCAATGTTGGTTTGGTTTATGAGCGGGACACTACAGGTGGGCACAAGTTTGATCATTGTCGAAACTTGTTGCATATTCGTGATTGTTGAGGCCGTTGGCGGCCATTTGGATGAACTACGTTCGGCTTGATTCCTTGGGCAAGAGGATACATAGGCAGTCTTTCAGATGCAGCCGGTTTGGATTAGTTGGTTTTGGTGGGGGTGAGATTGTTTGGACTCTCGTTCGGGTTCTCGACTTGTTATGGATTGAGTTCGTACTGGACATAATAAGTTGGGACATTTGGATGCTATGGTGTCGGTTCAGTTTTGGAAAAACTTCACCGAGATGGAGAATTGTGATGTGTGGGGTCTACCACGCGGAAAAGAACGCGGTTTGTTTCCGCGTGGATTTGTTTTCGTGCACAGAAACAAAACCGGCCCACGAACCAACTGCTCCCTAT
>NW_017975616.1:0-2057 GCF_001876935.1 Asparagus officinalis
GGCGGTGATGATGAGCCAAGGGGATGATATTAAAAAAAATTTGGCTTCCTCTCCTACTACTACCGCTGAAGGCCCCGGGGACTCAACTACCACTGAGAATCTCCCTAACCCGACTTCAATGTTCGGTCGAGAGGCCTAAAGGGTCATCCTATATCCCCCCCCCTTTGGTAAAGAACTTGTAATGAAGTTTGCTCTTTTGGAATAAAAATCTACTTTGTTCTTATTCTTGAGTCTGTCATCATTTGCTCCTTACTTTTGCTTTGCTAACTGGTAGCATGTAGCTTTGCCCTGATTGTGAAAACTAAGTGTTGATTGTGGTGAATCGGTCATGTTGTTTCGACCCTCTTGTTAGGGGGTCGAGACGACTGGCGCCTACCTTGCCTCGTGTTGGTTAAGTGTTCGAGTTTTAGATTGATATGAACTTTGGCAAGTATCAGAGCCCAAATGCTTTTATCATGGAATGACCAAATATTTAACTAGCTTACCTTGAATCGATTGATGTTGATATCGTAGATTTTTTGGCGGCAGGACAACCCTAAGGTTGGGTGCCCAGGAATTACGTAGACGCCTAGGTCTTTGTAAATTGACAAGCCAGAGGTTGAGTTCCTAGGTCCATAGGCACCTAGGTCTTCCATAGAGGCATGATGATCAAGAAGTTAATCCATCGATGAGGCTACACTGATAGAGATGTAGTGTTATCATATCAGGTTTACATAGATAGTATTGATTAGAGGTGTGGAGCTAACATGACAATACTAGGGTATTTGATAGAGGTGTAATGTTAACATATTAAATAGAACAACCGTTAGAGGTGAAATGTTAGCCAGTTAGGTTTGGAGGAGTTCAGAGGACAACCACCATTTATAAGTAACGGTAGTTAAAATTGATGGAAGTGTAATGTTAACTAATCGACTTTTAGAAAGGATGGATTGACAGAGGTGTAATGTTAATTGGTCAAGTCTGAAAAAGGAAAATTAATATAGGTGTATTGTTTATTGGTCGACGGATTGGTCCGTCAAAGTATAATGCTAACCAGTCGGATCATAGGGGTGAAAATTGTTCAGAGATAAAATGTTAACATTATAGTTGTAAGGTAATGTGAGTCAAACAGAGGTGTCATGTTAACTTGATGACTTATTAGGATTCCTTTTGGGAATTTTGGACCAAGATGATCATTGTTATAGGTTGAGAATTCATTCTCCTAGTTAGAGATAGAAACTTAAACATGAATGATATCTCCTATAAGGAGATGATAATAGGCTAAAATTAAGGGTAATATTTCTTAAGAATTTTTTTCATTGATTAGCGCCATAAGTCTATTGCCATCTAGGTCAATCAGGCAGTGTAACCCATTTGAATAGAATATCTCTATTATAAATGGACCTTCCCATTTAGGTTAGAATTTACCTTTAGTCTTGTGCATCATCAACATAGGTCAAAAAGCTGCTAAGACCATGTCGCCTTCTTTAAAGGATCATTCTCTAACTGTTCTGTTGAAGGATCTCAAGATTTGAGACTGGTATATAATAACTCATTGTTGTGCCTTGAGTCTCGACTCATCCAGTGTCTCTAATTCTTAGAGACATTTTTTATGATGTTCTTCAGTCGTTATTTTCTCCGCAAGAGCAGGTCCTCATATAAAATCTAGATCTCTAATGGTACTATTGCTTCACATTTGTATACCAAGGAGAAAGATGTAGCACCTGTGGAAGTGCACATCATCATTCAATGGGCCCATATGCATTCTCCTAGATTCTCATCCCAACCATGCTTGTTTGAAGAGATGAACTTCTTCAGAAGTTTAATTATGGTCTTGTTGGATGCTTTAGCTAAACCATTGGTAGCCATGTTGTATTGTGTAGAAGGAACATCTTGGATCCAAAACTTCTCACAAAACTTGAATAATGGTTGACTAAAAACTATGGACCATTATCATGGGCAATCCTTTGAAGGACACTGAATCGATAAATGACATGGTTTTTTAAGAACTTAACCAAGTTAGAAGTCTTGACTTCTCTAAGTAGAATGCCTTCAGCCAACTTAGTGAAGTAATCAAT
>NW_017975617.1:0-1926 GCF_001876935.1 Asparagus officinalis
TTACAAGTCATATATAAACGCTTTGACAGAACAGATTGATGCGAATAAATGTGGGTTCATAATTAAACACGTACATTCCATAATATACAGCAGATTAATGTGCATAACTATACCATCAAAATATTTGAAGGATTTTTTTAAAACCTATCATCAAATTGTGCACATCAAAGATAGGTCAGGTAATGAACTCTTACAGGATGAGAAGTCAAGAGTTCTCACTGGAATTCTACTTGATCTCAATTCAATCACTTCACCGCTTTATGAAAGTGTCATTCTCATATTGGCTTTCCTCTGATCCTAGGTATGGGCTTCCAAGTGGAACGAAAGAGCATACTTCAGTACACGGAAAGTGAAGCTTGATCATGACAATCTCTGCATGGCTGTCCTTGTTCAAGAAATCATAAGTGCTGACTATGCCTTCGTCATCCACACTACCAATCCATCAACTGGGGACTCATCGCAGATTTATGCCGAGGTACTTTTCCAAACAAGATTTAGCCATTTTTGACCTGTGTAGATGTTAATGGTTCACAATGCCAGGTGGTGAAAGGACTTGGCGAAACTCTAGTTGGCGCATATCCAGGGCGAGCACTAAGTTTTATTTGTCAGAAAAATGATCTCAACTCTCCAAAGGTAAGTTTGGGGAAAAATCATGGTGACAGAACTCTTCATATTGGGAGGAAGGAGGAGGCTACACGTGTCCACTACAAATCCTAAATCAGTGCAAACAATACACAAGATCAACACACACAGTAAAAATAGTGCAAACAGTAAAAAACTAATTATGGCAAACAGTACAAAGGTTAGTGTAATCACCACTTAAACTGGTAGCGGAACACATGTATAAGATGCTCCTATCTCCCTATATGATTCTCTATAGAAAGTGCTCTTTATGGTTTTATTTCCAGTAGATTTGCTATAGTTATATCTCCAAAATCATTACCAATATTTTTTCTTAGCCTAACAATTATATGCCTAAATCATGCTATGATATGTTTTTTTTTTTTTTAAAAGCTTTTAATTTTTGCGTATATTTTGATTTGGATGTTTATCTTCCACAGTTACTGGGCTACCCAAGCAAACCAATTGGCCTCTTCATTAGACGGTCAATCATCTTCAGATCTGATTCCAATGGTGAAGATTTGGAAGGTTATGCTGGTGCTGGACTCTATGACAGGTTGGTCCTTTTCCTATCTAAGAATCTTATCTTAGTTGCTCTTTTTCCCCCATATATCACGGAATTGCTTGTATGTATCTGTGCTTCGAAATTTAAGTCTTTCCTAACCAACTGCCTTTTGGTACAGTGTGCCCATGGATGAGGAAGAGAAAGTGGTTCTTGATTACACAAATGACCCTCTAATAATAGATCCAAATTTCCGCAACTCCATTCTCTGCAGTATCGCAAAAGTTGGAAATGAAATCGAGCAGCTTTATTGCTCTCCCCAAGATATTGAAGGGGTGATCAAGGCTGGAAAGATTTTTGTTGTCCAAACTAGACCACAGATGTAGTTCATTGTTGCTCTCAGATTTGCTGCATATGCAGCAGTAAAGTCTAAATAAATAGCTGAATAAGTAGACTCCTTTTAGACCTAATTCAACATGTGATACTACAATAATTTTCCCCTGATAATATAGAAGCAAGATTCAGAGAGAATAAGGCAGATGTATTCTTAATGCCGTGAATTATACGGTTGTTATCCTGTCCACTATGATGAGGATGTATTGAAAACATTAATTATAATAAGATGTGGAGACTTCCATTAGTTGAGGTTTCTTGTACTAAACTTGCAGCTTATTGTTACTTTGAGTTGCACCAAATGCTCCAAAATTTACCTTGAAATCAGTATTTTTTTTTTTAAAGAAAAGAAAGTCCATCTTGAAATTTTATCTGAGATGGATTGGAATAAAAGGCATGTACAGAATAGG
>NW_017975618.1:0-2193 GCF_001876935.1 Asparagus officinalis
TAACTATTAGCAGCACATATTCTGTAACTTGCAAGCCTGTCCTATAACAGTATAATCGATAAAACAAAAGTAAACCCTAAAATTCACTATGCGAAGATAATTAGACCAGCTCTCAAACAAAACCTAGTTGTCTCCCTAACAACAAATTTCACATGAAAAAAATAAAGCAAAATTTACTCTTTTTACCCAGCAAGAAAACTAACTCCAGAAATCAATCCTTCCACTAATCAAAAACCCTCATAATCACCCAATTCATCAATCATTTACCTTCCCATCCTAACCATGAAACCGAACAAAATAAATCAACTCTTTCTACCCACCATACAAACCCAAAGACAACAAAATCCATGAGAAAACAATGAAACCCTGAGAATCTCACCCTAAAATCATAAACTTACAACTACAGCTAAAAAATCAGATCTCAAATCTCCGTAAACCTCCAACTAAAGAGGAAACTAACTGCAAGATCAATTTTTTTCATACCAATCAGAAAAACAAAAATTCCCAATTCCATCTATCACTTACCTTCTCATCCCAATCATCAAAATGCATCAAATAAACAAACTATTTCTACCAACATATAAAAACCCTAGGAATCTCACCTCACACTGAAGGATCAGAAGGGCTTCATTCCTAACCTCGACGTCCTTTACAGCAGCGTCCGGGGCTGGGGAGAGATCGCGGAAACCTAGGCCGAAGAAGAGGAGGATGGAGAGCGCGAAGCGGGGGACGGGCATAGATTAGGGCTTGAGCTGAGGGTATAAACCGAGGAGAGTAAGAGGCGGCTGGGATTTTAGGGTTTAGAGTTGTTGATATTTGAGGGACGGATCGGGTTGTTTGATGGTTAATGGGTATTGGGTATGTTACTTATTAGTTCGGTCGGTTCGGGTGGTTCGGTTTGAAATTAACCGACCCGAACCGCTATACAAATAAAACCGAACCGAATTGCTAATTTTGGGTCGGTTCGGTCGGTTTTTTTGGTTTGAACCGAACCATGCTCACCCCTAGATCTCAGCCTCTACCTCAGCCTGCATCTCCAATCGATCTCCTCTCCTCCGCCTCCAAATCGATCTCGACCTCGACCTTGACGCAAAACGAGGATCCGCCTTTTGAAAAAGAGTTTTAACTTTTTCATCTCCAGCTTATCTTTTCTCATAAATCAGGGCTTTTCACTCCGTTATTTGATCATTTACGTTCCCTCGAATCCCCAAAATGGTGAGGAAATTGCGATGTTGAAGTAAATTATTCTTTTAATTGAATTTCTTAGCAATTTATTTACAGATTTATACAATAATTTAGCTAAAGATTGCTACTTGATGCGTGCCTCCTTTTACCGAAATAATTTATTCTTGTTTGTAGAATCTTTGATCAAATAATTGGATTGCTTGACTGCTTATGCGTAGAATTAGATTGAAAAAGCTCATAACTTTGATCGGATTGAGCTCTGAGCTCTGCGATCCCTCTTTGTTTCTCTGATTCTAGTAGCTCTACCTGCTTTGTTCTTAATTTATTTAAGTGTAGCTCCGATTGAGTAAATATTAATTTTTCGTAATTAATCTCTGAAAAGATTGATTTTTATTGTTTAATTATATCTGGGTTTTACACATATATCTCAATAAAAGGTGACTCTTTGATTTATTCGATTATATAGGTTCTGCTTATTTGTATTTTGTTTTTTTCCCTTCTAGCAGCCAGGAAGATGTTAAGAGAATGTTTGTACTAGAAAAGTCTATGCTGAATATACACAAAGGGAATGTTTTGAAGATTGAAAAAGTTTAATTTTGACTTTCTTATTAATTTATCAAGTAAAGGTCAATCTTTAAACTTGTTAATTTTTATAATTTTTTTGCACATGAATCTTCGTATATACTCCCATTATTTGTTTTTTCTAGATGTGGTTATTACCTCTTCTATGCAAGTAATGGTGTTAGTCAAATTATTTATGACCTGCCTTTTACTAGTGCTTTAGGTTGCAAACCTTTTTGTTTTCAGATATTATTCGGCACTGTGATAAATTTGCTTTGTGATTTTTTCTCCAGTGCACATCAACATAGTAAAGACTTGCAATAGACCTTGCTAATACCAATGACAGTTCATCGCCAAGTTTGTTATTCTCCAATTCTTGTAGAAGATTTCAACAATAATTGTGACCTTCAATACAAATATACTCCTAAGGCTCTTGTTAGAGTTCTA
>NW_017975619.1:0-1925 GCF_001876935.1 Asparagus officinalis
GATCAGTGCTCATAAAAAGCAAGTGAAAGGTTGAGTCTAACTCTTAATGAATCCAAGACCCATGAGGCAAGATGCTTACTTGCTCGCATCCATATTAGGATTCACCTATATGTGTGTAGTTGTGTGGCCGCGACTATGGGATCAGGGCTGCTCCCTAGTAACACACATGAAAGATACCTGCGCAAGGCCGATAATAGCGTAACCCGTTTAGAATTCTTCAAAACTGTACTATGTGTGCTTTCTGTAGAAATCCGATAAATGGGACTGGTTCAAGGCGAAGTCCACCAAGCTCTCACGGATCTATACAACTGTCACTAAGTGAAGGTTCAAACCGAAAGGTACCTCCACCTATTACATAGTATAAGGGAACCAACAATCTTATTTATTTTTAAGTTCTTTTTTTATTGTTATTTCTGAATTATTTTAAGTTTTAAGTTATGTGGGGGAATTTTGGAGTTATATAATAAAGATAACTTAAAACTTGGGCTTGTAGAGGAAAAGAGGAAAATTTTAGTCCCACATAGAAAATGGGATAGAAAAAAAGGGTCTTTATAAGCCTTCCCTTTCTCTCCTATGCTTAGAAAAAAACAAAGGTTATGCTCCACACCACACACGCGCGTGCCAAAACTGTAGATGGAATTTTTATTGGCTATGCTTCTGATAGTAATGCAAATAGATTTTTAATAATCAACTCTGACATTAATGAGATAGCCAACAACACCATAATTGAAGCTAGGGATGCACATTACTTTGAAAATATTTTTCCTTACAAGACCAGAATAAACAACACAGGCCCTAGCTCTAATAATTCAGATCCTAGTTCTAATCAAGGTGAAACTAGTTCTAAACAAATTAGACCACTAGAAAGTCCAGAGGAGCCTAGGAGAAGTAAAAGAACTAGAATAGAAAAGGTCCATGAAGATTTCTATGCATTACTTGTAGAAGATTCTCCAGTTACATTTGAAGATGCAATGAAATCAGTAGATGCTCCATTTTGGAAGGAAGCTATAAATAATGAGATACAATCTATAGTTCAAAATCATACTTGGGAACTAACTGATCTTCCTTCAGGATGTAAAACCATAGGATGTAAATGGGTGTTTAAGAAGAAACTTAGACCTGATGGAACAATAGATAAATATAAAGCCAGATTAGTAGCTAAAGGATATACCCAAAAGTCTGGTATTGATTATTTTGATGTCTATTCTCCAGTAGCTAGGATTACTACCATTAGAGTCCTCATAGCTCTAGCATCCATTCACAAATTAATAATACATCAAATGGATGTTAAAACTGCATTTTTAAATGGAGACTTAGATGAAGAAATTTATATGGATCAACCTGAGGGATTTATAGCTTCTGGACAAGAAAAGAAAGTATGCAAGCTTATTAGATCACTATATGGTCTCAAACAAGCCCCAAAACAATGGCATATGAAATTTGATGAAATTATACTATCTTATGGATTTGTAATTAATCAAACAGATGAGTGTGTATATCATAAAATAGATAAAAACAACAAAATTGTGATATCATGCCTATATGTTGATGACATTCTTATTTTTGGTTTTGACATACAAATCATAAATGATATCAAACACTTTTTATCACAAAATTTTGACATGAAAGATTTAGGTCAAGCTGACTTAATTCTTAATACTAAAATCATGAAAAATGAGAATGGATATGTGCTATCACAATCACACTACATAGAGAAAATCCACAAGAACTTTTATGATCCAAACTGTCAACCTGTTTCCACTCCATATAATCCTAATGTACATCTAAAGAAAAATACAGGTCATCCTCAATTATAAAGAGAATATGCACAAATAATTGGATCATTAGGATTCCTAACAAACTACACCAGACCAGACATTGCTTATGCAGTAAATAGACTTAGTAGATATACATCAAATCCTGAT
>NW_017975620.1:0-1924 GCF_001876935.1 Asparagus officinalis
GTCAGAGGTGTAATGTTAACATGACGAAATACAAGACAGAGTTACATTATAAATAGGCAACCCCCAGCCAGATTTAGCTGGGGTTCAGGGGGCTACATGATTTATGGGAAGTATATCTTAAGGAACTTCCCATTGATTGACATCATGAGTCTATCTCCTTTTTGATTGATGAGCCGATAAGCTCCATTCGAATAGACTGATTCTATTACGAAGGGCCCCTCCCATTTAGGATTGAACTTCCCCTTGGTTTTGTGTGTCATCACCATGGGTCGTCTATTGGCCAAAACTAGATCGCCTTTCTTGAAAATCCGTTCCTTAACCTTTTTGTTGTAGGCTTTAGAAATACGGGCTTGATATAGCTCAATCTGTTGCTGAGCTTGAAGTCGTTTGTCGTCTAAGGCTTCAAGTTCTTGCAGACGTCGTTGATGTTTTTCTTCTTCTGTTAGTCCAGTTGTGATAGCAACTCTCAGAGAAGGGATCTGAATTTCCAATGGCAGTACAGCCTCGCAGCCATATACCAAAGAGAATGGTGTAGCTCTTGTAGGGGTCCTCACTGTTGTGCGGTAAGCCCACAGGCATTTACCGAGTCTTTCGTCCCAATCGCGTCGGCTCTTGGAAACAAACTTTTTGAGAAGCTTCACTATGGTTTTATTGAAGGCTTCTGCAAGACCATTTGCTGGCGGATAATACGCCATAGATGCAACACTTTAGATTCTGTATTTATCACAAAATCTCTGAAACCCAAAGCTGATGAATTGTGTCCCGTTGTCGTGAACTATTCGTCTTGGGACTCCAAAGCGATAGATGACGTGATGTTTGATGAACTTGATCACGTTTGAAGTCTTGACTTCTTTCAACGGGATTGCTTCCGTCCACTTGGAGAAATAATCGGTCACGGCCAGAATGAACCGGTGTCCTTTGGAAGTCGGAGGAGAAATTGGTCCCACAATATCCATGCCCCACATTTCCCGGCGCCTGATGAATGAAGTCCCCATGAATTTGGCATGCGTGACAACGTTTAGCGTAGTCAACCGCGTCTGAAAACATCTTCGACCAATAGTAGCCGATTCGTCGGAGGCGATCTCCTAATTTAGCTCCAGGTTGATGAGCTCCGCATATTCCGCCGTGAGCTTCCTTGAGGGCCTCTTTCGCTTCCTTCCGAGAAAGGCATCGAAGTAAGACTCCATCATGTGATTTACGATACAAGACTTGAGAAACTGCATCGTAATAGAATCGGAGGGCTTTTCGTTTGATTGCAGCCGCTTCCTTAGGGTCCTCAGGTAGAATTCCATATAAGGCATAGTCGATGTATGGGAATCGCTAATCCCTAGATTCGAATTCCATAAATGCCGTACAGACTTCTCCTGACGTCATCTCGTCTGGGTTTTCCTCCACGGGAATTTTGGAAAAGTACAACTTACGTCCCATGACCGGAATCGTTGCTTCAACCCCTGGGGGCAAGGCTAGGGAAGTTGCCAAAGAGGCTAAAGCATCGGCATATGCATTCTGAGCTCTTGGCACGTATTCGATAAAGAAGCCTACGAACTTTTGAGCCTGCTCTAGCACTGCGAAGTAATACGGGATCAAATCCTCATGACGTACTTCATATTCTCCTCGGACTTGATTAACGATGAGCTGAGAGTCACCGTAAGCCTCGAGGTGTTGAATATTGAGTTCTTCAGCACATTGCATTCCTAATAGCAGAGCATTATACTCGGCTACGTTATTGGTGCAAGGTTCGATTAAAGAGAATCCCCTTGGGATTACGTGGCCGTTTGGAGAGATTAACACTACTCCTATTCATGCGGTGATCGTTTCATGAGGATTTGCTCTGGATGCACCGTCGAAGAATAATTTCCATACTTGCGTAGCTTCTTGGGTAGCGCAAGCTTCAGCAACCTCGTCAGGTAATTCCTCATACAAC
>NW_017975621.1:0-1924 GCF_001876935.1 Asparagus officinalis
TAAGCCTTGTAAATTAAACACTGTAAACCAAAACATGAGCGTATTGTAACTATAACTTCAGTAAAATTTGAGGGAAAAGCAGGTATATAACAAGAAAAACAACAATGACAACAATTAGTAGACAAATAAATCAAATGCAAGTCACAAAACAGAGGCTAGACACAACAAATTAGTCTTTATGTTTTTTTGGGGGAAGACATTATCAAGTAAAATATCTGCAGACACTCATTTAGGTGAAAAAAGAATCTATCAAAAGATTCATGATAGGGAGTGGTCAATAAAACTCTTATCTCATCAGACAGCAGATTCTCAGATACAATCATTAACATGAATGTGTAATTTTGCTATGTATATAACTCATGATGAAAGAGGGGGCAACAAATCTCTTAAGAGTCGCAGGAGTCGGTGGAAATTTTTCTGATTAGTCAATCATACAATTGCCAGGGAACGTGCAAATGCATGCAAACCAAATTGAATGAATTTCATGACTCAAATGCATTAGTCCATAGTATTTATTTATCTCGTGTGATACCAATAATAGCTTATGATTTTAGAACAAAACCCATATGCAAAGTACAATAATTTTGTTAACAAATATAATTCTTTTCCACAACAACAATGGAATATCAATATTCTAGCCTCTTTTTCAAAGGAAAAACCTGATTAAATGAAAAGTACAAGCATAAAATCAAGGAAATATGGGAAATGACAGTTGGTCAACATCGCCAAAGTTTATTTGATATTGAAAGGAAACTACAACCACATATAAAGTATTTGCCAATCAAATTCATTTCATCTCTACAAATTATGTACTTCAACCATAAGCTGAAGTATATATATTGACTTCCAACAGTAAGCTCAATACAAAATCATCGCTCACAACCCTTTTTTACAATTACAGAGGCCTACCAAGGAAAAGAATCCAAATATACCATACGAAAATCAACCAATTTCTTGTGAAACCAAATAGCCTTAAAAACTTTTAAATGTATCCAAGTTCCTAGCTACAATAACTTAGAGCAAGCAATAAAAATATAAAATTCCTAATTGTGCTTTAAAAAAGGGTGCGCTAGATGCGCTAATACAAATCCAACAGCAGATAAAACTAAAGACAACATAAAAGTATAGTTACAACAATCCTGAAGCTCTAACCAAACTGCTAGTAAACTCATGCAAATTATATTTATAATTGCAACATATAACTATAACTAAAATCATAAGGATAAAATAGAGTCGAAGATATTTGGGAATAACAGCTCTATTGTACTTGCATCGGTAGAGATAATTCAGGCATCATTTGAGTAGAAGCATTGTGAACAGCAAGTTAAGTGAAAACAAGTAAAATTACTGAGCAGGAGGTTTGCCTTACAAGTTTAACCTTTATTAATACACACACTAAGTAGTGAGATGTTAAATATTTATTACTTTCTGATATAATTGCAGGAAATTGAGAAATGTGCATGTAAGTTCCAGTACCCATAGCCATGCCCATTCCTCATTATGGCCATGTTTCTGGGTAATCGGAGCCCAGATAAGTTCCACTAATTACTCCCTGGAGATGCTACCTTTTTCTCAAATTAAAAAAAAATCAAAAAAATAACAATTGAATTTTTACCTGATGAAATTGACACAGGAGCAAGATGAAAGACTTGAAGCAAGCCCTAATTCAGACAACCCTCAACCTTGAGTCCACCCATTTAACAAACAATCGTCCCTTGAAACCGTAGGAGATCGAGAAGTAGGGCAAAATTAGAACAAAATGAGAGGTATGAAGAACAAAAAGTTGAGAGGGTGAATTGAGCAGAAATAACGATTCAAATCATACGTAGAATTCGACTGAAATTTCAAAAGAATTGGTAAAATTTAGAAACACCTCTTCAATGAAATTCCTTCCTGACCCTAACCGATCCCAAAATTCTGAGAA
>NW_017975622.1:0-2193 GCF_001876935.1 Asparagus officinalis
CATCTAAGCAATGCAGCTTTTTGACTGGAATACATTCCTTGACATTTAGTTATTTTGGACAAGCAGAACCATTGTTCCTTAATGACAGCAACAAAAAAAAAATGGTCAGCAATCTCGAGAGAACATTAACTTTCAATATATACTTACAATGATGTACTCCTTACGGACTGAGATATTGATCAGTACTTTGGAAACACGATGTTGCACTGTAGAATAGATTCATATAAAAACAATTAGTTCTATTAAACTCAGATTATGACATTTTTTATAAAGTACAATTGAATATAATCACATGGTAAGAGATTGAATTATATATACTGGCATTAATAGATATAATTTTGTAACTAAATTGTATTTACTTACATTAAAAGATTTTTTCCTTCATAGATATTGATCAGTAATTGAAGATGAGCTCAAACATATAATCTAATTACTGAGGGCTCATTTCAAGGCTAAGCAATAACCTGTATAAATTAATGACATTAAATCTTTTAAATTGTTGAGTTACAAAATTGTAAAAATAGCTGCTAAAGCTCAGATAAAGTACAGAATGTCATAATCTTAGTTTTATTCACCCATGACATGTCGACGAAATTCATAACTGATTATAGTGAGTTTGTTTATAATTCAATTATAAACAGTTGGACAAAGAAAAGTCAATACATATAATCCATTATTTATTGACATGAAAATTGAAATGGAAGTCAATACATTAAATCTCCTGGAGATGAGCTTGGATGAGTATATAAAATTCATGGATTCAGGTTTTAAAAAAGCAACTCAATAGCTTGTTTTAGGTGCCTAAACTCTTCAGTTTGCAATACTGATGCATCTAGAGAATTACCAGGTAAATTTTTAAAAAAACTGCAGATGGAATTTTTTTGTACAAATCATACTCAAGTTAGTTTGCTCTACATGTCATAGGCATTATAAATTTTAAACAGAAAAATCAAATATATAATTTGGAAGGGACCTTATAGTATTATACTTGAATGATTTAAATCTTAAGTTATATTGTATGATGAGCACAACGTGTGGAAAAAATTAAATCTATGAAAGATAAATACAGAAATGTTTGTGGCATAAATCCTAAGTATAAAACATCAATGTGAAGAAATTTTAAAGCAAAATAAACATACTCAAGTCAGTTTGCTCTACATGTCATGGGCATGTAATAATTTAAATAGGAAAATCATTTATATACATTAGAAGGGAATTTATAGTACTATATTGTTTATTAAAAAATTTATAGTGTATGATGAGCACAACGTGGGAAAAAAATATTATACATATGACAGAAAAATACAGGAATGTTTCTAGCATAAATCCTCAGAATAAATCATCAATGTGAAGAAATTTTCAAGCAAAAAAAAAACATACGCAAGTCTGTTTGCTCTACATGTCATAGGCATGAAAAATTTTAAATAGGAAAATAAAATATATAAATTAGAAGTGAACTTTTAGTACTATACAGTTTATAAAAAAATTTCTAGTGTATGATGAGCACAACGTGGGAATAAATTTATACCTATGAAGGAAAAATAGAGAGATATTTCTAGCATAAATCCTCAGTATAAATTTTTCAGTGTGAAGAATTTTTCTAGCCAAAAAAACATACAAAAGTCAGTTTGCTCTACATGTATTCAGTATAAATCATAAGTGTGTAGTAATTTTCACAGCATGTTCTATCAGGTAGTAGCTCAAATTTAAGAATAATTCACAGCATCAATTTTAAGAAAATCATTGACGAAAACTTGAGGTATTATGCAGATGAGTAAATTGCAGAAGAAATCATTAAGATACTATTAATAGGTATTAAATTTCTAGGATAATGAAGAAAATTATTACCTGAAGAAGAACTCTCTCTGAGGCCATACGGAGGATGAACTCTGTTCTGACTTCTCGTAAAAAGAGGAAAGAGGAAAGCTGCTCAACTTTGTAGAAATTTTGGAACGTGGCCATTTTTAGCGGCGAATTTAAGCAACGTGTCCTCATATTTCACAACGTGGCAAATTTGAACGAAGGAGAAAAAAAAAGCGCCAGCGGTTTTGAAGGAAAGGCGGCATCGGAAAAAATTAAACATGGCTCTTTAATTGGCCCAAAATAGAACGTGGGCCTCTTTATTTAGTTTTTTATACGAAAAAATATGTGGAAATTCAAAATTTTAGGAAAATACGTGGAAAATCAAAAAAA
>NW_017975623.1:0-1923 GCF_001876935.1 Asparagus officinalis
GAATTTTATATTCTATCTCCCGACACTAAAGAAGAAGAATTTTATATTCTATCTTCAGCTGGAAAGGAGGATCGAGGTGGGATCTCCACCCCCAGAATCTGGAAAGGTGAAACTAAGAGTGGGATCTCCACTCTGAGAATCTAAAACTTCGGATGATCCTAACTGTCAGAAGGTTTGATTATCGAACTAAAGGTGAATTTCTCGTTTATCGAGAGTGAACTATGGTTTTAACCCTAACTGTAGGAAGGTTTGGCCAAACGGGAGTTTGAGGTGACCCTAACTGTAGGAAGGTTTGATCACTTGAAGGTTTAAGACGATCCTAACTGTAGGAAGGTTTGATCGCTTGAAGGTGGACCTCTCGTTCATTGGGGGAATCGAGAGGGGATTTTGACTGTGGTCCTATGTTGAGTGCACAGACACGGTGAGAATTTGAATGGGAGTTCTTATTCATTACATTGCTGTGGTTTTGGGAACTTCCCGTTACATAAATCGTCCACCCCCAGTTTCCTCTGCGGAACTGGTTCGGACATTATTATCAGTTACTTAACCGGGTTATCCTTAAGAATATTAGCTTAATATTCTCCAGGAACTTCCCGTCAAAAGTGGGGAAACAGTTTAGACTCATATACCTATTGGAGTATGCAGGGAGCAGTTTAACCTCTTGCACCTGTTGGAGGATGCAGGGAGCAGTTTAACCTCTTGCACCTGTTGGAGGATGCAGGGAGCAGTTTAACCTCTTGCACCTGTTGGAGGATTGAGAAACAGTTTATACTCGTATACTCTTTGGAGTCTTGCCGTTCTCATTTGGCTTATCTTAGCGTTATGACGCCGGCTTCAACCAAGGTCTGAATGCTATTCTTGAGAGTGAAGCAATTCTTGGTGGGATGAAGGACCCTCCTGTGGTATGCACAGTACTTTGGATCCGTCGTGTTGTCAGCTTCCTCCTGATTTGTGATAGGTGGTAGCTTGATCTTGTTGCTTCCAAGGAGGGATTCGAAGATGGCTGGAACGTCTTCGTCCTTGAAAGAGTACTCTTTTTGGAGTCTCGGACCCGAAGTCTTTTGCTGTTTTCGGAGTTGCTTTTGCGACGTCTGGTTAGCGTCAACAGCTGTTGCAGGTGATTTGCCTTTGCCACGAGAGGCAAAGTTAGAATTCGGAGGCTTAGTTGTTGATTGACCCCTCTCGGCTTTCTTCCTTCGGAGGAATCGCTCAGCTTGCTCCCCTCGGACCTTCAGATCCTTCCACGTTTTGGACGGTGCTGTTCCCATAGCTTCTAATACATCTATGGAAAGATTATTATGGCACGTCTGGAGTATGAACTCCTCCGTGACCGGATCTCGGCAGTTCATTGCCTTGTTCCGGAAGCGTTTAACAAAGTTTTCCACGAGTTCTCCATCTTTCTGCTTTTCTTCAAAGAGCGTCCCGATTGACACCTCCGTGTCATCGTCGAAGAAATTAGCGAGAAACATGCTTTCCATATCGTCCCATGTAGTGATACTTCCCGGTTTGAGCCGGCGATACCAATCAAACGCAGCCGCGCGAAGGGTTCCTACGAACGATCGTACCATTAGAGGTTCGTTACCTGAAATGATCCCCAGGTGAGACTTGAAATAAATCAAGTGTTGGGTAGGGGAGCCCCTTCCATCGAATGGTGTGAAATTAATCAAATTGAACTTCGGTGGGTATGGAATGGAGTCCCACTCCCTCGGGTAGGGACACGGAATGCCAGTCTTTTTTACTTCTTGGGCAGACATCAAGGCATTGATTTTGCTTTCCAAGTCTTTCATCTTAAGATCTTCGTCTAGCTCTTTCTTCTGGATATTAAGAACGCCTTCCATATTCCTGTTCCCGCGAGGAGTCTCGATGTTAAGATTTTCTTCTACCTCTGAGTCGCTATCTATCTGATTAGCGGTCGGATGACGA
>NW_017975624.1:0-1260 GCF_001876935.1 Asparagus officinalis
ATGGGAAGGGGAAAATCATCTTTTGGGCAAGCAGTGTTGAGGCCTCTAAAGTCAATACAGACCCTGATCTTTCCATTCTTCTTAAGGACCGGGACGATATTGGCAAGCCACTCTGGATGTTGCTCTTCTCTAATGAAGCCCGATTCCACAAGCTTTTTAACCTCAGCTTCGATTGCCTCCATCATTTGCGGATGAAACCGTCTTTGTTGTTGTTTGACAGGTTTGACATCCGACTTAATATTGAGGGCATGTCTTCATAACTCCAGGCGAACACGTCGATGTACTCCCTGATAAGAGAGATTAACTCTTCTTTCTCATCGGGTAGGAGACTGTCGCTAATGAATATCGGCTTAGGATTTTCCTCACTTCCCATATTCACCTGGATTACTTGATCTTCAGTAGGAGGTTCTCTTTGCTCAAACCTATCACCGTACTGCATGTTTAAGTGATTGATAATCACATTTTTATTACAATTTTATACCCTCATTATCTATTTTATATGAATAAATATACCACTAATAATTGCTTTTATTTTTAATCACAGGTTAATGAAGAATAAATCCCAAAAATCTCATCTCTCAACAAAGGCCCTTGAGTAAATGAAGAAATAAGAGAAATTCAAATAATTGAATTTTAAAGGCCAAAAGAATTGGAATGGACTTGGATGCAAAGAGTGAAATGAGTTGGGCTTTTATGCAAAAGATTACGAATTGCTACAGTGACCAAACTCCATTAACACCGGACTTGGACTTGCCTTCGGTTGGAAATTTGGCTTTGGATTTTCATAAGTATTGTGGGCCGGACTTCCAATACTTGTTTGCTGCAATTTTTCTCCATGGGCCGGATTGTTTTTCTCTCAAATGAATTGCATTTCTTTCTCAAATGGATGCAAGGAGTGTTGCTGCAGTTTTGATAATCACAAGAATGCAAATGTGGGCCGGATTTGGACTTTCAGCTACTGGACTTGATTTAATGGACCGATTGGCTTGGATTTTTACAAGAAATGCAGTTAGGTGCTGCAGCTTTGATTTTTCCCCATGGGCCAAAGTCGGTTGCAGCTTCATTTTCAAAAACAAATACCAATGACCATGAAAATCACATGGGCCGAAATTGAAATGTGGACTTGACTTTTAATTTTCAAAATCAAATGAATCATGGACTTGTGCTGCAGAAAATTGTATTGGATTTTGATTTTCTTTTGAAAATCAAATAAATCATATGGGCCTCCTATGTTTGGGCTAAGAAGAACAAAAAGCAAAT
>NW_017975624.1:1479-1921 GCF_001876935.1 Asparagus officinalis
TCTGCTGGATTTTCTCCGTCGCTACAGGCGTTGGGGGAATTGCTGCTATTCCCAGTTCTGCCAATGTCTTGGTAGGAGGGGTTTTGGTACCTAATTGCTCGGAAGCATCTGGGTACTTGTAGTGATACTCATTCCCGCTCCGGGTGGCGAAGGTTTCCTGCTCATCTTCAGAAAGCAGGAAGGCTGGAATTCTGTCATCATCTTTTCCTGGAATCGCAGAAGCTCCATAACAAGACTTACCTTTCCCTTTCGACTTTTTCTTGGAAGAGATTCCAGTCCATTGCTCGTCTCCGATCAGATCTGGATGAACCCAAAGAATCTCACCATTCGGGGCTGCGTGCAGCACAAGTCCTTTCTGGCGCTGCTTGTGAGTATCATCATTTACCGTCTTCACTTTTGCATTTATTACTGGCTCGAGCTGGAACCAGTTCACGGGAGCAGA
>NW_017975625.1:0-1920 GCF_001876935.1 Asparagus officinalis
GCCCCCCTCTGGTTTAATCCTAGCCTGGTTAAGGGAGAATACCAAGTTAAATATTCAAATCTTCCATGTAAATTAAACATGACAACGTCAATATTTAACTTAAATATTCAATGCGGAGAAGGCTTCTCCTTCACCCAAACACCTTAAGCTGGAAGTTTTCTTTCAGCCCACTTACATGCATGTTGATAATATTGTTTAGAGTGGCACTACAGGCACACCTTGTGCCACACCCTCAGCCATACTCCCCTCTCTCTGCTACAGTAACCGGGGCTCACATGAGATTTATAAAGCCCACATGAGATTTGTTTATAAATCTCATGTGGGCCCGGTTACTGTAGCAGAGAGAGGGGAGTGTGGCTGAGGGTGTGGCACAAGGTGTGCCTGTAGTGCCACTCTAAACAATATTATCAACATGCATGTAAGTGGGCTGAAAGAAAACTTCCAGCTTAAGGTGTTTGGGTGAAGGAGAAGCCTTCTCCGCATTGAATATTTAAGTTAAATATTGACGTTGTCATGTTTAATTTACATGGAAGATTTGAATATTTAACTTGGTATTCTCCCTTAACCAGGCTAGGATTAAACCAGAGGGGGGCTAGTCCAACTCTAGCCTGCTTTAAGGGTCAGAAAATTAACTAAAAAAATTCGGCCAAAATTGGCCCAATTTTTTTCCAAATAGAAAACACCCAATAACTGGACCGCGATCAGACTTAGCCCAATTTTATGGGTTTGCCAAACAGGCCCTTAAAGTAGAGAAAGGTGCCCATCTCCGTTAGTTGCTGAAGCATATATATATATATGCCTTGACGACTGTATTACAATTAGTTCAAGAATTACATTTCAAGGATATGGTGGTGAAAAGCGATTGTGAGATTCTCATAAAGATTTTGATGCAGCATTCGGGTGTATTACTGCTTCAGCGCAACTAAGGATTGACAACCAGGGGTGCTAAACTGTATCCGTATCCGAGGAAATATCCATAACCGAGGAAATATCTGTAACCGTATTCGTTAGGATACTGATATGGTTACTCAAATCTATAACCGATAGGATATGGTTACAGATATGGTTTTGTAATAAAATATCCGTATCCGTATCCGAAATATACGAATACATATTAGTCATACTCTTACGATAGTTTTGATTCTTAATTTATGGATTTGTGGTTAATTTTGATAATCAAGATGTCTAATCTTACATTTTTAGTTATAATGAACATATTAACAACCTCTTTTGTATCACATGAACTATGTTTTTCTCAATACTATCTAGTTTTCTCATATCCATTTTGTATCCGCTTATATATCCGCATCTATATCCGTAACCGTCTTCGATTTTAACAGATATAAATATGAATTTTTCTTACTGAGGTATATCTGTATCTGTATCCGTATCCAAGATGAGTAAGCGGATATGGATATGATAAGCATCATATCCAAGCCGTATCCGGTCCGAATGCACCCCTATTGACAACCATGAGCGGGATGAAACTCTTTTTTGCAAAATTGATTAATTAGACATGATTGAACCATGAAAGAAGAGCGACCCGCTGGAGGATATAAGACATCTCTTTGTGTTTTTTCTCACTCTATTACATTCTCACTTCACATAACGATGATTAAATGTGCAGCCATTTTGAAGGTCCACCTTGTGATTTTCTCTCAGATGTGACAAAAGAGACTGGATGTCCCCAGTGAAGGGGCAATCTGAACCAGGATGAGGGCACTCATATGGCCTATAGATACATTGTTCTTCGTGCTGCAGCTTGCTATAATAAGGAAACATCTCCTCACAACCAAGGCACTGATAAGAACAAGGCAAGTGGAGCGAAACTGCAAGCTTCTCAAGTGCCAGGCATCTTATGTTGCCAATTTCCTTTCGACAAATTGGGCACTTGTTGTTAACTCTGTTCTTACAGGCTGA
>NW_017975626.1:0-1920 GCF_001876935.1 Asparagus officinalis
GTATAGCACGTTAACCTGTAAGTATAGCACGTTAACATGTAAGTATAGCATGTTATACTGTAAGTATAGTACGTTAACCTGTAAGTATAGCACATTATACTGTAAGTATAGCACGTTATACTGTAAGTATAGCACGTTAACCTGTAAGTATAGCATGTTATGTCATAAGTATAGCACATTACGTTGTAAGTATAACACGTTATCTTATAAGTATAGCACATTACGTTGTAAGTATAGCACAGTATATCATAAGTATAGCACATTATTTCATTGTCTCTGTCTTTCTCCTTCAGTTTCGATCCATATATGTGAACTGTGAACTGGTTCTAATGCTTAAACGATTAACTTTTTTGCAGATATGTCAATTATCTTTTAAGAATTTTAGCAGATATTTGGCACAGGTGACTGTGACGACCCTGGGTTCACACAAGGCTGCAGTCCGAGGTAAAACCAAGAATGTCAAACCTGCCATGCACCACACCGTGCAATAACATGTTTCACCATCACAATTCTATCACTCTAGTGAGTCAATAACAGGTGTAGGTACAAGGCAAGTGAAAGATACTACAAGAGATAACTGATAAAAATGATAGAGATAAAAATAGTATTTCATCATCCGACATACAGGAATATAAAGTCAATGTCTGAAATGAACAAACTGGAGTTCTTAATACATCCCAAATACAACAAGTCTGAGTAAAGGAAATAAGGCACACAGTATAACGGATAGCGCACCCTGCAACTGGTCAAACAAGTCATCAATCCTAGGTAGTGGGTACCTATTCCGGATAGTGACCTTGTTCAACTCTCTATAATCTATGCATAATCTCATACTACCGTCCTTCTTCTTCACGAAGAGGACCGGTGCGCCCCACGGAGAATGACTCCGACGGATAAAACCCTGAGCTAACAACTCATCCAACTGGGTCTGAAGCTCCCTCATCTCAGCTGGTGCCATGCGATAGGGTGCGCAGGATATCGGGGATTGTATAGACTTGATAAAAGATATAACATGTTGTTATGAAGTCTATAATCTAGAAATACAATATTTTCATAAATTTGCATATTCTATGCAATATATTCAAAACACTAAATATGATTTCATTAAATATAAGCTTGTTAAAGGTGAAATCATATATAGGCATATAAACATGAAACAAAATAGTATTTTCCAATTCTATTCATTTGTTTCATAGTAAAACTTGAAAACTATCAAACCAAAACATATATGTATATATATAACTATATATATACAAAAACCAAAACGTGTATGTGTGTATATGATTGATCTTAAAGTACTAACACACATAATATAAATTCCTAAACTAAATTACCCAAGCAATGATCTTGATCTTCAATAAGCTTGACTTGGTACACTATGCGGATGAAGCTTGAACTTGATCTTTAACTTTGAATAGCGTAGGCTTCTTTCCATAATTCCGCCAACCTCCATTTGATATCGTCGTTGAAGCGCTATTTCATCCATCCTCCAACAACGTTGTTTGTCTACAAAACATAGGAATGCACAAACACTAGACAAACAACATTAGTAATAAATTGTTTGTTAAACATCATCAAAACAAGAAGGCCAACAAAGCCTAGCCAAGAACATCTGATCGTGAAATGTAGCAACTCCATGAACCTGCTCTCAAAATCTGCAACTGTCATGTCCCCCTGAGTCAAACGGGATAACTCGAGCTCCTTCCCTGTCCGTGCTGCAGAGGAAATGTACTGCCCATCAAAGAAATATATGAAGTCCTCCCATGTGAGGGTCATCCTCTGCTCTAGAGGGAACTGAAGTCGGTACCATCTCCCAGCATCACCCTTCAGACTGTAGGATGCGAACCTCTACTTCTGAACTGAGTCCACACTGAGTATGTCGAGAATGTTGCTCACATCCTCCTTCCACTTATGGGCTGC
>NW_017975627.1:0-1919 GCF_001876935.1 Asparagus officinalis
TTGCCGTTCTTATTTGGCTTATCTGAGCGATATGACGCCGGCTTCAACCAAGGTCTGGATGCTATTCTTTAAAGTAAAGCAAGCCTAGGTGGGATGAAGAATCCTCCTGTGGTA
Source organism: Asparagus officinalis (assembly GCF_001876935.1). Taxonomy (NCBI): domain Eukaryota; kingdom Viridiplantae; phylum Streptophyta; class Magnoliopsida; order Asparagales; family Asparagaceae; genus Asparagus; species Asparagus officinalis. The sequence goes on from NW_017975627.1 coordinate 115, forward strand.
CGCGCAGTACTTCGGATCTGCAGTATTGTCAGCTTCCTCCTGATTTGTGATGGGCGGCAGCTTGATCTTGTTGTTTTCAAGAAGGGTCTCGAAGATGGCTGGAACGTCTTCGTCTTTGAATGAGTACTCTTTTTGGAGCCTCGGATCCAAACTATTCTGCTGTCTTCGGAGCTGGTGTTGTGACGTTTGATTAACGTCAATAACTGTTGTGGGTACCTTCCCTTCATCATGAGACATGAGACTCGAATTCAGAGGGTTAACCATTGGTTGGCATCTTTCAACCTTCCTCCTTCTGAGGAAGCGTTCGGCCTGCTCGCCGCGCACCTTCAACTCTTTCCAGGTACTGAGCGGCTCTACTCCCATAACGTCCAAGATATTAATGGACAAATTGTTATGACAAGTCTGCAAGATGAATTCCTCCGTGACCTGATTACGGAAGCGTTTGATGAAGGTATCCACCGACTCTCCGTCTTTTTGTTTCTCATCGAAGAGTGTCCTGACCGACACTTCGGTGTCATCATCGAAGAAATGAGCGAGGAACATGCTCTCCAGGTCCTCCCAGCTGTTGATGCTTCCGGGCTTGAGGCGGCGGTACCAATCGAAGGCGGCTCCGCGAAGAGTGCCGACGAATGACTGCACCATCAGAGGCTCATTACCGGAGATTACCCCCAGGTGTGATTTGAAATAAATCACATGCTGAGTGGGTGAACCCTTCCCATCAAACGGCGTGAAGTTGATTAGATTGAACTTCACCAGATAGGGGATTGATTCCCACTCTCTTGGGTATGGAGACTCACGGGGTTCCCCCTCACTGGACACTGTATTATCTAATGCGACTGTTGAGCAGGTATCCGACTCTTCACCTTCTGAAGGTACTCTTGTCCGAACCCTACCATAAGTTCCTCGTGTAATGGCTCCAGACTGCAGACGAGTTAGATACCAGGGTACTTCCGGAATTGACTCGGGATTATCCCTTGTCGATGCCCTTTTGCTGGTCATATTGGTGGTGACCCTCGGAAATTCTCCATCTTCAACCATCGTTCTTCTTTACCGGAAACGCCTATGCCTTGGTTTTGGCACTTCGATACTAAGCCTTTCGAACACCGAAACTCTCTCGGTGACTGCCTTGATGCAGTTGCACTCAGACAGTACCGCCCGAATGAGCTTTGAACAAGGGCACTGAGTTTCTAGCCTTCGAGGACTTCTCTTTCTGGCTTTGCTCGTACCCCCAGCACGATAGTACAGCTCGTCCGTTTGAAAGTCAGAGCAACCTATCGTGTGTTGGCACGATTTCTCAGGTATAACGTAATCATCCTCAGACGATAACGTTTCAATCTGAGAGCGAACTACCTTCTTCGGGCTTTCAAAAGTTACGCGCCTCGAAATATGCCTTTTTGGGCGTGAGTTCTCAGCGGGCTCTTGGACTTCAATGCGCAAATTGGAGCGCATAGCTGCCCTGATTTCTTTATCACGTTGGAGATGACGGCGACCCCCAGCGTGTTGAGTCATTCTGGGCTTCTTCATTGGGCCCAAACTCTCTTGAACTGGAGCTTTGCCTCTCTCTTCGGGAATTGGACCGAGGCGCTCCAAGACTGACTTCCTTTTCTGGGATGGTCCTGCGGGATCTCCCGGAGCAGTTGTGAAAATCATCGGCGGTTTGGATTGATTCGCCGGAAGTTGAACTTTCGACGGCTGTAGTTGACGCTCTTTGGTCTGAACCACCGCTTCAGACTTCAGCCTCCAAACTTTGCTGGTTGATGGCGGCTTCTTGGCCACTTCCTTCTGCAACTTCCTACGGGCTTCTT
>NW_017975628.1:0-2371 GCF_001876935.1 Asparagus officinalis
TCACCAAATGAACATTAACACTTGGATCAATGCATTGATCCCCAAGCATCCTTATAATAATAAACAAAGTTATTATTCTTGTGGCACGTTGTTAATTCTGGGGGTTAATACTGATCAGCCTATATATCTCATTATTTTTGAACTACATTAGACAAAAGTGTGAGATCCATCCTCTTGGGTTGCTATCAAAATTGGATGATCGAGTCGCTAAGGACCCCCACACTCTCATTTCTGATAGTATAAAAGTAGTTTGAGCTAATCTGTGGTCTAGCTCACCAGTATATATATAACTAACTTTTTTATTAATTAATTAAGCATTTGCTTGATGCGCTTTGTTCAACTGAACAAATTAAATCGTTTACTGTTTCAACAGACAATGTCGCTAAGCTTCGTCACAAACTCAGCCATAACCGGCATCACCTCCCTCAACAGCAAGTTCTTCCACGTGAACATGTTCGGCTGCAGCAACATCGACATCCACTCCATCACGATAACCGCCCCCGGCGACAGCCCCAACACCGATGGGATCCACATGGGCGCCTCCTCTAACATCATCATCACCAACTCCACCATCGGCACCGGAGATGACTGCGTCTCCGTCGGGTCGGGCACAACCAACGTGACCGTATCTGGAGTCACGTGCGGGCCCGGCCACGGCATCAGCGTCGGCAGTTTGGGCAAGGATGAGGATAAGGGGGATGTCGTGGGGTTCAATGTGAGGAACTCTAAGCTGAGTGGGACTGCAAACGGGATCAGGATCAAGACTTGGCAGGGCAAGAAGGATGCTAAGAATGTTGAACCCATGATGGTTTCGGGTTTCACGTTCGATGATGTTGTGATGGAGAATGTGATGAATCCGATTATTATCGATCAGGAGTATTGTCCATATGCTTCTTGTGTGGAATCGGTACGTTCGTAATCAAGATTATGTATATATGGAGCAAATAATTAGAAGCACTACATTTGTATGTTTTGCATATATATAGGGTAAATTTCACACTTTGAATGTTTTGCATGAAACCCCTGATCGAGCTTAATTTATAAAGTACAATAAAACCAAATTGAACTTGTTTCCTAGATATATGATGACTGACAGCAGTTAGTGTAAAATGTCACGCGTTTCACAGCTGACGTGTTTTCAATAGTTTTATATGTACATGCTTAATACCTACTATATTATCCTTTTTAGGTTTATGATAGACGCATGGAGAGTAATCATGATGTTTTAGACTTTTATCTGTCAAGTTAATGTCATTAATTTATGATAATTTTCAACAATTCAGATCAATGGTTTCCTCTGAACTATAAAGTTTATGAATTTTGTTAAAACCACCTAAAAGGTTCATGGGTTTTGTGAAGCTTTTCCTTGTATTAATTTCTATAAATGATTTCAAGTGTGTGCTAATTGCAGGCACACCTCATTGATAAGTGCTACATCTCCATAATTTAGATGATCAACTGGATTTAATGCTTTGCTAATTTTATCGCAGGAGCCATCTAGAGTTCAGATTAAGGATATTAAGTTCAACAACATAAGAGGAACATCATCCTCTGCAGAGGTAATCAAGTTGAGGTGCAGCAAGACTCATCCATGTGAAGGATTGGAGCTCAAGAACATCCAACTTCAGTATATTGGCAATGACAAAGCATTGAAGGAGACCGCTACTTGTGAGAATGTTAAAGTGGTCTCAAGCAATGTCAAGCCTGTCTCTTGCTAAATAAATAACTCCATGTTCAAGTATGAAGGATGCCTAAGTTTAAGGAGTCCTTAATTATTTACTATTGTGATTATGTTTGATGTCTGACTTTGTAACAAATTATTGTAAATTTATTTGATTTAATAAAAAAAAGTACAATGAAATAATTCTTCACATGAAGGTTTAAATATTAGACTTAATCTTCTGTGCTTAATTGGCCTTGTGTCTTCACTAAAAGTTTGGTATTCGATGGCTGATCATTTTAATAGAGTTGGTGTTGTACGTAGCGGAATCAAAGAAACACAGCCAAACTGAGATAAAATTACAACCAATAGGTAAAACAAGAACCAAACAATGCAAGACATAAATTTTACGTGGTTTGATAATGTGTCTACGCCCACGGGGCAAGGAGGAGATGGATTTTACTATTAGAGAGAGTACAAATGGAGATTACAAATTCACTCAAAACTCACAAATTAATCTCTCAAACAAAGCTCTCAAATCTCCCACCAAAACTCTCAATCACTCGACTCAAAAGTCTCTCTTTTTGTTTTAAGAAAACCCTAAAAAACATGTTTTAATATATATCAAAACACAAAATAAATCAGAACAGGAAACGAAGCCAGGCCCAAACCCGACTGGCAGTCGACTGCCGAAACCATCACAGTTGACCG
>NW_017975629.1:0-1918 GCF_001876935.1 Asparagus officinalis
TGTCTTCATCCTCGTCTTCTCTTAGGAAATGATCTGGCAATGGAAGATTTTCTCCTTTACCATAAATCATTTCCTTTTGTCCCCCTACCTTGGCAGGAATAATTCGGGTTGTTCCGAAAGAATGTCGGAGACTTCTCTTCGTTACATAAGATGACCGGAGCGGCATACATAAATCTGGGTTATCATATAAACCTTTTATCGCATCATTAAGAGACAAGGAATACTCTAAATCATGATTTATTTCAATATCAGCAAGTTGCCAGTTACAACCGCCATCTGACGATTGTTCGTCATCAAGATTGATTTCAAAGGGTACAATGTCATTTAAAACAAAACCGCCGTTGTAATCGAATCCGGCCTCGGAATCAGCTTCTTCTCCGCTGTCCGTGCCTTGGATCGATGGTTCCGTGTCAGATTCGTTACCATAAAGGAGAGAATCAGTGAAGTAATTCTCATACCCTTTGAATGGTTGCTTATCTGCGACCACCGTCCTGACCCTTCCATCAGTGTCGACATATTTCAGACACTGATGTAAGGTGGAGGAAACTATAACATTACTATGGATCCAAGGCCGACCCAATAGTAAGTTATAGGATGTCTCAGCATCTATCACGTAACACGTGACCTCCGTCTTCAGATCGCCCATTTGGCATTTTATTCGGATCTTCCCCAAAGGCCTTGACCCGCTGGTGTTGAATCCGTAAATGACTGTGCCTGTAGACGCCAATTTGCTGATTAGAATGCCAAGGCTATGCATTAGGCGAAGCGGCATAATGCTCACAGCGGAGCCCGGATCTACTTGGATTCGGTTGACCTCGCTGGAGCCAATGTACCCGACAAAATACAAGGGCCGATCATGGTTTGAATTCTTCGTCTGCATGTCTTCTTTGGTGAAGGTGATGCAGGGAATGTTCTTAGCTGCCACATTGCACTGTTGAGCTAACAATTCTAGTTCCTCAGGCGCCGGTTTGATCCGAGTGAGGAATGCTTCTGAATCGGCCAAGGCTTCTTGCAATGCTTCTCTAGTTTCTTTAGACAGCCGCAGCAACTCATATAGTGTTATCCGCGCTGGAATATTAGCTAGCTGAGCCATGATATCGAAGGCGCGTGGAGTTTTTGAACTTTCCGGTTTATCCTTTCCAATCGGACGACTAAAACGAGATTGTTTCGGATTTTGAACCTCCTCGGGCCTCTTTTCTTTATGTTTATCTACCGGCTGTCGTCGAACCTCCTCAACCGGTTTAGGAACCGTAATCACCCCCAGCTCTGTGAGAGTCTTGAGTTTTGGCTGGTCCCCGCTTGTTCACCCCCTGCTCACTAGGTGGCGGATAATTGTAGTGGTATTCATTTCCGCTCCGTGTCGCAAAAGCTTCTTGTTCTTCTTCAGAGAGCGGGAAAGTGGGGATTCTTTCGTCATCTTCCCCTGGGATAGCAGAGACTCCATAACAAGACTTCCCTTTTCCTTTAGACTTCCTCCCGGATGACGAACCGGCCCATTGTTCATCTCCAATCAGATCTGGATGAACCCAAAGGATTTCGCCATTTGGGGTTGTGTGCGGCACAAGTCCCTTTTGGCGCTGTCCGTGCGGGTCGTCATTCACCGTCTTCATCCCGACTTTGGTGACGCGTTTTGGCTCGAACCAAGTTGTAGGCACCGATCCAAAACTGATTGACACTGCGTTTGCCCCCACATTCTTGGCTGGTTTCGGGGTTATGACCCCTACGTCGATTAACGCCTGGATCTTGTCCTTGAGGTGGTAGCATGATCTCGTAGGGTGGTGGACCGCTCTGTGGTACGCGCAGTACTTTGGATCAGTCACCTTGCTGGCTCCCTCTTGATCCACGATCACTGGCAGCTGGATTTTGTTGTTCTCCAACAAGTATTTGAAGATGCCGGGAACTTCATCATCCTTGAAGG
>NW_017975630.1:0-1918 GCF_001876935.1 Asparagus officinalis
CTCTCCTAATAAAAACTTTCCTAATATTTCCTAATGAGTTAATCTTAGCCGTCCGTTTTACATCTACGGTCAAGATTCCTTCCTTCACCAATTTTTCTCTGTTCTTCTCCCATTCACTCACAGATCTCTCTCTTTCTCAACTCCCTCCTCTCTCCCCTCACTCCTCCAGCCCCAAGCTCCGACCACCGCCGTCGCCTCCATCAGATCCGCCACCACCAACCGCTTACTCCTCTTCCCCTTCAACCCGCCTCCTCGCCACCGCCTCTCTCTCCTCGTCATCTCGCCGTCGCCGTCCTTCTCTCTCCTTCACATCTCTGACAAAACTCCCCCCGCCGGACCCTCCCCTCCCCCTCCGTAACCCACGTCCAGTGCGATGTCTCCGACCCCGGCGACGCCCTCTCCAAGCTCCCCCCCCCCCCCCCCCACACCCACCTCTTCTACGTCTCCCTGGCCCACCGCGGCTCCGAGTCCGGCAACATCCCCGCCAACTCCTCCATGTCGATTTCCTTGAAAGAGTTGGCGATTACGGGGATTGATAATTCTTCATGCGTATGTCTGCTTAGATGTCTGAAGAACCACTCCATTATCAAAAGTAGTTGTCTCATTGTAGATTATTTCTTGTTTTTTGTTAAATTGCGCTGTAGGTGTGTGTGATATGAAGATTGATCCTCAAAACTTCACACCTTATTAATCTCTATACAGGTGTGATATTGATTACTTAATTTCTCATTTAGTATCTTCGGCTGGAGACATACGAATTCAAATTGCACATTAATTTTCAAGTAGCAATTTGGATTGCCTTCTGTTTTTCTTCCCAACAGAACTATATGGTAAAAATTAGATACTTGATTAAGATATAGGATTAAGAAACAAAACATGTTTTTATATGTGAATAGACAAGCTTGACCATTTAAAGTTATTTACTGTGAAGTGTATTCATTGATTTGTTCATCCAAATTATACAACTAGTAGTTGTTCTGGTTCTATTGTAGTGATTCATCTCGTCTGTATTATGTTTCATTTTCTTTTCCCTTCTTTTTCGATGTGTAGATATTTTAGCTTAACGTATTCAAGAACTTAAATTTGGTTTTACAATTTTTCATACTTATGTTGACAGTGTGATGAGCTTGTCGAACAAGGTGCTTCGGTTGGAGAAACTCATGCAGCTGTAGTCAAGAAGTGCAAGTATACTATAGCAATGCCATCTGACCCTAAAGCTGCTCTCTCGGTCAGTAGGGATTACTATCTGCTTATTAGTTTATTGGTTTGAAGTTTAGATCTTTAACCTTGAGTGCTGATGTTTTTGACAAAGATGGGGTGCTCAATCAAATATGTGAGGGAAAAGGCTATATCGACATGTCCATAGTTGATGCAGATACTTCTTCTAAAATAAGCGAGGTATGAAAAATCTGACCCTTCTTCCTTGTTGTCACAATTTCTTTGTTGTTTATGAAATTTGTTCGATTCAGATTTGTTAATGAAGGTTCTCATCTTCTCATATTGCAGGATGAAAAGTTCGTGCAGAATTAAATTCCCTAACTTTTATTTTTATTTTTAAAATATGAAAAGTTATTTCTTCACATTTTGCATGTCCTTTTAATCATATTGGGCCTTGGAGAAGCAAAAAATTTAAATTTTGTTGAAAATAAATTTTAAAAAAATGGGAAATCAGAAGTCCTTCAGACTTATGTAACTAGCCGCGAAAGAAATCTAGTTTTGTAACTAGTTCAATCTATATGATGGGTAAACGGATAGAAATAGTTAGAAAAAATTACAGTCTACAAAAATTTGTTACATATGGAGAAGCAAATATTGTTTATTGTTTTGTTTCTCTTGAAATATCACTAATTAGTTTCTTTTTGTTTTTCATTTATAGAAGAAGCAAATGAGATAGTTTGTGAGATAGATTACAAAAGTA
>NW_017975631.1:0-1918 GCF_001876935.1 Asparagus officinalis
TCCTAAGGTATCTTACTTTAGAGTATTTGGATGTAAGTGTTTTATACTTAATACTAAGGACAATTTAGATAAATTTGATTCTAAATCATATGAAGGTATTTTTGTTGGCTATTCTATGCGAAGTAAAGCGTATAGAATTTATAACAAAAAGACTTCAACTATTGAAGAATCATTGAATGTTTCTTTTGATGAAACAATGTCTAAAATTCCAATAACTTCATTAGAAGATGATGAAATTGATTCCAATATAGATGAGATTGAAGAAACTTTAACAAAAGAGGATAATATTGTATTACCCAAAGATTTTGTTGAACTTAGAGATCATCCTCATCAAAATATAATTGGAAATATAAATGATAATGTTAGAACTAGATCTCAATTGAATTTATTCATTCATGTTGCAATTACATATTCATTAGAACCAAAGAATATCAAAGATGCTTTACTTGATGATTATTGGATAAATGCCATGCATGAAGAATTAAATCAATTTTCTAGAAATGATGTTTGGGTTTTAGTATCACGTCCTAATGATAAATCTATTATAGGAACAAAATGGATATTTAGAAATAAGTTAGATGAAAATGGTAACGTAGTTAGAAACAAAGCTAGGTTAGTTGCTCAAGGATATTCTCAAGAAGATAACGTAGTTAGAAACAAAGCTAGGTTAGTTGCTCAAGGATATTCTCAAGAAGAGGGAATAGACTATGATAAAACCTTTGCTCCTGTAGCAAGATTAGAATCAATTAGATTATTACTTGCCTTTGCTTGCTATATAGGTTTCAAACTATATCAAATGGATGTAAAAAGTGCTTTCCTAAATGGCTTCATCAAAGAAGAAGTCTTTGTTGAACAACCACCTGGATTTGAAAATGAGAAATTTCCAAATCATGTATATAAGTTGAAGAAAGCTCTTTATGGTCTCAAACAAGCACCACGTGCTTGGTATGAAAGACTTAGAAATTTTCTTTTAACTTCAGGTTATGAAGTAGGCAAAGTTGATTGTACTTTGTTTATTAAGAAAATAGAAAATGATATATTACTAGTACAAATATATGTAGATGACATTATTTTCGGTTCTACAAATGAAAGTCTTTGTCAAACTTTTGCTAAGAAAATGCAAGATGAGTTTGAAATGAGTCACATGGGTGAGTTAAACTATTTTTTAGGTCTTCAAATTAAACAATTACATGAAGGAACATTCATTAATCAAAGCAAATATGTTAAAGATATTTTGAAACGCTTTGGAATGGATACTACTTCAAGTAAACATACACCCATGAGCACTACAACATCATTAGACAAAGATGAAATGGGTAAAAGTGTTGATCAAAAATCCTATAGAGGAATGATAGGCTCTTTACTCTATTTAACTGCTAGTAGACCGGACATTATGTTTAGTGTATGTATTTGTTTCAAGCAAATCCGAAGGAATCACATTTGAAAGCTGTAAAAAGAATTTTTAGATATTTAAAGGATACAACCGACTATGGTTTATTTTATAATAAATCTAGCAATTTGGATTTAATTTCATATAGTGATGCGGATTTTGCGGGATGTAAAACTGATAGAAAGAGCACAAGTGGTACTTGTCATTTTTTAGGACACTCATTAATATCTTGGTTTAGCAAGAAACAAAATTCAGTTTCTTTATCCACAACTGAAGCCGAATACATTGCTGCTAGTTTAGCATGTGCTCAAGTTATGTGGATGAAGCAAACCTTGTTAGACTATAATATTAAATGTCAAACTTCACAAATATTTTGTGATAACACTAGTGATATTAATTTATCAAAGAATCCAGTACATCACTCCCGTACCAAACATATAGACATTAGACATCATTTTATAAGAGATCATGTTCTTAAAGGAGATATCTCTTTAGAATTTGTTTCAACAGATAAACAAATTGCCGATA
>NW_017975632.1:0-1918 GCF_001876935.1 Asparagus officinalis
GACGACCTCGACCACTTCTACTCCTGGGCTAAATCCTCCGGCGTCTCCCGCCCCTCTGATCTCCCCACCGTCGACCGCGTCACACAGCAGAAGCTCGGGCTCGTGGACGACTTCATCCGCCAGCGAACCGACCTTGATAAGAACCCCTCGGCCAAGAGCCTGCAACAGCTCACCGACGAGGAGGACGCTCGGCAGAAAGCTGAGGCGGCAGCGGCGGAGGATGCCGGAGAGGTACTCAAGGCGTTGCCTGCTCCCGAACCCAAAGAGGAGGAGGAAGCCGTTCAAGAAGAAGAGGAGGAAACGGCGGAAGAGCCTCCCATTAGAGATCAATATTTATAAATTATAATCAATTAATGTTAAGTTATTATATTATAGTCTTTTATCAAATTTTTGAGATTTAGTCTTCTATCAATTAATGATACTTATATATTTTTGGTGCTCTAACATATTGGTAAAATTATATGCAGTTACTTTAATTTATAAAATAACATTAATTTTAATCTATCGTATATTTTTAAAATTTTTATTCTTTAACTGGATATTTTTAATCTGTTATTATTATTTTTTTACCAATATCAACTTGACTATTTTCAGGTTTTGAAAAGGGATAGTAAACCTTAAATTATAAGTTATATTTATATATCTTAATGAAAGAATATCACACAAATTACTCTTTTTTTTGCCAAGTTCTAAATTTTTAACTTCTTATTTTGTGTAATTTTAAACTTTTGAGAGTATTTTGTCTAAGTTTTAAAACTTTTTGCTTTTTTTGTAATACTTCATATAATAAACTAATATTACGGAGCTATTTCATATATTTTATTAATCTTATTTAAATTGTTGAGCCATAGATAGTTCATAGGCTATTAGGATAGGATATAAGTATGATTAGGATAGATTATAATTAAAATAATACAAGGTAATTTTGACTTCCCGAACTCGTGCTTTTAAAGGGAGTATGATTTTTGTTTTTCTTAATTTTTCTTTTTTATAACTTTGAGAATGACTTTTGCCTCTTTAATTTGTTTGGTGGATTTTGTAAATATCTCATCCATATTATATACATTTGTAGGTCTACGTTATTCCTGGGTTTGATCTTTGGGGTAGATATTTTTTCTCTCATTAATTTTTTTTTTGCATATACAACCTTTATTTTGTAGACATTTATAAATTTAGTATTTAATAATTTTATTTAGATTACATTTCAATTTAAACTGTATCGTTATCTTCTACTATGTATCTCCAACAAGAATTCATCAATTTATTAACTTACTCTTACTTAATGAAATAATATTTGAATTCCAATGGTATTTTTGTCTACCAAAAGATTTTTCCGAATTCGTGCTTTTAAAGGGGGTATGATATAGCTTTGAAGCATATTAAACCTCCGCTACAAATCATGCAACCAGTAAATTCAGTAAATAGTAGAGAATAACTTTTCTTTATACCTAATAGGGAATACAATCATCTTAATTTCTTGGATATACATGTTTCAAGTTTAACATATGCTAGTATACTTCTACATTATACAATATACATGTTATAAGTTAAAACATATTTGAAAGAGAAAAACCATTTCCATCTAATTATAAGGAACCAATTGTTATCACCCATTTTCATTTATTGTAACTTCATCATCTTCTTCATCAATTTGTCATCCATGAAGCTAACACAATTGGGATCAAAGGAAGCAACAAATTCACTGTCAAATATTTCTTCATCCCCATGAGCCTGTCCTTGATAAAACCTCTCAACTTGCCAAATACAGAAACCCCATCTCTAACTTCCCATCCTTCAACCAAAGTTCCTTGAGCCATCATTGGATTCAAATGAATGCTGATCTTCTTTGATGGCTCAACATGATGAAATAATGTTTTTGCTATAACTCCATTGTTTGATACAAATAATCCATGATTGA
>NW_017975633.1:0-1917 GCF_001876935.1 Asparagus officinalis
GAAGGGCCAAGATGCCCTCGTCGGATGTAGATCCTCAGGAGGCTGGTGTATGTAGTTGGCGTGGATCTGTCATTCGTAACATCGCTTAGCATAAGCGACTGTATCAGTAACCATCCCAGGCCAGAAGTAGCCCATCCTTCGTAAGCGATCCCAAAGCTTGGGTCCGGGTTGATGAGCTCCGCACACGCCGTCATGTGCTTCGCGTACGGCTTCTTGCGCCTCTGCTTTTGAAAGACAGCGAAGTAGCAAGCCGTCGTATGACCTGCGATACAATGTTTTAGTGGCTGAATCGTAGTAGAACCGTGAGGCACGTCGTCGGACCGACTCTCGTTCCTTCGGATCCTCAGGCAACATGCCGTATAGGACATAATCGATAATCGGGAGACGCCAGTCTTCCTGATCTGGCTGACCCGAGGCTTGATGAGTGGCGTTTGCCTCTGGGACGTCTCTGGGTCGAAAGAGCTTTCGGCTGGCGACAGCGACCCGTTGGGTCGTTCCAGGAGGCTGGGCTAAGTTAGCTGCCAAAGATGCGAGAGCATCCGCATGGGTGTTCCTTGAACGGAGCACGTGCTCGATACGGAAGCTCTCAAATGACTCCACTAGTCTGACGGCCGCTCGGTGGAGTGGGATAAGATCTTCATTCCTGACTTCATATTCGCCAGTCATTTGTTTGACAATGAGTTGCGAATCGCCATAAGCCTCCAGATGCTTTATCCCGAGCTCTTTGGCTAACTCGAGCCCTATGAGCAACGCGTTGTACTCGGCTACGTTGTTGGTACATGGTTCCGTCAAGGAAAAGGCCCGGGGAAACACGTGACCATGCGGGGAGGTGAGGGCCACTCCCACTCCTGCAGAAATAGAGCCGCTCGCGCCTGCGCGGGACGCACCGTCGAAGAACATCTGCCACACCTCCGGCGACGAAGTCATATTGGCTTCGGGAGGTTCATCCGGCAGATCTTCGAATAGATCGGTCTTCTCCCCCAGCGGGTGACTAGCCATGAGATCGCAGATGGCTTGTCCCTTGACCGATTTCTGCGGCATGAAATGAATGTCGTATTGAGAGAGCAGAAGTGCCCACCTGGCCAGGCGCCAGTTTAACGCTGCGGGTTGTGTCATGAAGACCCGAATGGGATTCATCCGGGAGATGACATGGATGGTTTGGCCAACCAAGTAGTGCCGCATCTTTTGGATAGCGAACACCAAGGCTAGGCATTCCTTCTCGACCATTGGGTACCGTTGCTCGGCGCCCTGCAAGGTTCTGCTCAGGTAGTAGATGCCCTGCTCGTGGCCTGCATCATCGTTCTGAGCCAAGAGGGCACCCAGAGAATGTTCCATAGCCCGTATGTATATGAGGAATGGCCTTCCTGAGATTGGCGCCGCAAGGACAGGCGGATTTGAGAGATAAGCTTTGATCTCCTCAAAAGCCTTTTGGCATGGCTCATCCCAGACGAAGGAGGTACCTTTCTTCATCAGCTTAGAGAAGGGTTGGCACTTGCCCGAGAGATTCGAGATGAATCTTCGGATATAAGCCAGTCGTCCTTGAAGGCCTCTCAGTTCTTTAAGATTTCGGGGCGGTTGGAGCTCTTGAATAGCCCGCACCTTGTCTGGATCAATTCGGATCCCTTTCGTCGTGACGACGAAACCGAGGAATTTACCGCTAGACATTCCCAAGAATGACTTGGTAGGATTCATCTTGAGCTGGTGAGTCCTCATGAGTTCGAACATGGCCTTCAAGTCTTGGAGGTGATCCTCCTTATGGCGACTCTTCACGACCAAGTCGTCCACATAGCATTCGGCCGTCTTTCGCAGATGATCTCGAAAGATCATACTCATGGTGCGTTGGTAGGTTGCGCCGGCGTTCTTGAGCCCGAAAGGCATGACGGTGTAGCAATACACCCCCATGGGAGTTCTGAATGC
>NW_017975634.1:0-2237 GCF_001876935.1 Asparagus officinalis
CTAGTATTAATCTTTTGGTTTGTTTTATGTGTACATATTTTTATGCATCACTTGCGCTACTGTGATAACACTTTTTGTTGTCTTTCTTAATTTCAGCATCGTTCTCAATTCAAAGAATTATATGTTGTTTGCAAAGTTGACATTTATGTTCAATAAGTAAGATTATTAAATTTACTAAAAAGCACTGGTACGAATATACATTACATACATGTGTAATTACAGAAATTTACTAAACAGCACTGGTTCGAAGCAAATCTCCAAACAAATCTTCAAAAATTTCAAAAACACAAATCAAAGAACAATTCACAAATTGATGGAAACAAATCAATGAAGCACAAAAATGTATATAAAACCAAACAGATTTATCTCCTTACAGCGCATGAAAGCTCTTCTCTCAACCGATCCATACATGGAAGCCCATTATTATTATTATCAGACGAACATGCATTCTCACCAAAATTCTGTTCTCCCTTCATCTTCTTCCCTTTATCACTATCATCATCAACAACATTCCCCACTCCATTTTTCTTCACAGCAACGTCTGTAGTCAAAAACCCGATACGATTAACGAAGCCCAACTAAATAGTGATCAACAAAAAGTCCCCAAATCAGATTATTAAAATAAACAAAATTAGAAAAAAAAACAACCTTTTTTGGCATCCTCTTCCCCATCATCAAGGCAAAAAGTCCCCATTTTCTACAAACAAATTTAACTCTCCATATGTATCTTGCTACTAAAATTCTCGGTAGCACACCTACAGCTACATGCAATGGTGAATCCCAACTTAAAGTTCATACAAACCATAAAAAGGCAGAGACTTTCCTCATTCGTAGTTCTTAAAAACCCCACAACTGACTATCAAAATCACAACTCCAGATCACAACAAATTTCATAGAAATATTCTAATAGCATGCTAAATTCTGCTCTAATTGAATCAGGTAAAGGAACCCACTTCCTTCCTAGTCAAAAAATTCCCATATGATAGATACCCATAACTGAATTTTGCACAAAACCAACCAATAATCCCATATTGGGTTTCTTCAAACTAAGCCATAATTCACTACAAACATAAAAAAAGTGAGAAATTCACAATGAATAGTAAAACCCACGAAGCCAAAGAGATTACCTGAACTTGAAGAAGAAGAAATGGGAAGGTTGAGAGATTTCCTCAGCTTTTTTTTCTTTTTCTTTTTTCTTTTTGTAAAAATTTGTGTTGTCTCTCTCACTATTTCAACATCTAAAATCTAACTAATCCAATAAATCTCTAAATTTATAAACAAAAGGCGTGGGGGCAATGAATCAAGTTGGGAAAGAACATCTCACAGAATATCTTTCACCAATTCCTACCCGTTAAGTTTCCTCCGCTGGGGGATTTTGTTCTCTCTGATTTTGTTATTTATGTTTTTTCCCCTGTTTCTTGGGTGTTTTCATAGATTGTCTGAAAATCTCAAGCAAAATATTTGCATATATAGATCTCCGTTTTCTACAAAACCCAGAACACCCATTTCAATAAAACCCAACAAAATTGAAAGAAAAACAGGAAGGAAAAAAAAAGATGAGTTTGTGGAAGCTGGTGACTTGAGATTGTGATGGTTTGGTCGTTTCTTGTGCCTCGAATCCCTGATCGGCGTATCCTCGACGATGAGGCTAGCGAGGAGAAGGGCCCCTTCATCCCAGCCAGCCATGGCCGCCGCTGACCTGAACCCGGGGCTGAGAATGCTATTGGTTTCTTTTGATGGGTTTTTTGGGCTCTTGGTTTCTTCAGATGCCATTGTTGTTTGTTTTTGTTCTTCAGAGGGGAGAGGGGAGTTTTCAAAAGACTTGGTGGGGTCGCCGAAGATGAGGCGGTCTTTGAAGGAGGCAGAGGGGGATTGGGCGGAGGAGGGGGAGGAGGAGATGGGGACGGAGACCTCGTTGTGTTCGGGGAGAGGGCAGAGAGGGGAGGAAGGGGAAGGAAAGGAAATCAGCAGAGAAAAGAAAGGGGGAAGTGCTTCACGCCGCTCCTCGGAAGAAAGAGAAGACAAAATGGGGAATGTGAGAGAGAGAGAGAGAGGGAGAGAGAACGTGGGTTTTCATTAACTGTTAATCAAAGCTTTGACGTGGGTTTTGGTTCTGAAAACGTGCGAATTTGGACGGTTGGGGTGAATTAATTCAATAATGGACGGTTGTGGAGAATTGAGGGGTAAATACAAAAAAATTATAAAATTTACTGTTCATTTTAGCTTTTTTATTGTTC
>NW_017975635.1:0-2848 GCF_001876935.1 Asparagus officinalis
AATTAGGAAGCACAATATTTTTATTTTTGTTCCCAGAACCCATTACCCATCTGCCCAGCCCATTATTTGCCCACCAAAAACCCACCACATATGATAAAATGGTCTAAATGGTCGGTCCATTCTACATCTAATTAAACGGAGCTAAATGTAGACATCATAATACCCGCCCCCACCGCCCGCGGCCACCCGCCCTTATTCCCAAACAAAACCCAAAACCTTGTCTCCTCTCTAGAGCTCGCCCGCCCTACCTCCCCGCGCCGCGAGTCTCCCCTCCCCTCCGGCCCCCCTACCCGTCACCGCGATCCTCCTCCTCCGCCTCTCCTCCCGTCATCGCCACAACCAGTTCAATCCTCCCCTCCCACTTCCCTCCTCCACCGCACCTCAAGGCCCTCAAACGACCTCCGAAACCAGAGCTTCCGACGTAACCGCCTCCTCCCGCCAACCGCCTCAAGGCCCAACGGCCTTCGATCTAGATCATCCCTTTAAAAATTTGATCGTTCATTTGATCCATGAGTTTCACAATTGGTTTTACGAATTACAAGCAGAGAATGGCAATCCACTATTCACTCTGATTCCAGGAAACTCATTCGCATGTTTGTAAAAATCATTTATACATCTACAGGAACCTGCTGCTCATTCCATTTTTCTTCTTTTTTATGATTTGAGAATTAACCAAAGAAGAACGAAAAGACAAATTTTCCGCAAATATTTTTTTTTCAATAAAAAAGAGTTCATTTTTTTTAATCAAATTACGGGTGTTACAAATTGTGTGCTTGTTGCAAGATGGTAGTTGTAGCGAAGCAAGTCACTGTTATTAATGAGCGTTTTGTCTTGTAAGCATGTTGGTGGAAAGTCTAATTGCAAGGTTTGTGATTGTTATTTTGGTGACAATTCAATTTTGAATGTGACAATAGTAAACGTGTCTTTATTTCTTCTAATGTTGGAAAGAAAAAATTTTCAAACAGGCCTTTATTATATAGAAATTATGTATTGATTGTTGTTCTAATATGTATTTATTTCTCACAAGTTTATGTTTCCTACCAAAAGGACCCTTGGATGTTGCCACTTTCGAATTTTGACAATTTGCAATTTAAGCGTGCATAATATGGCACAAGTTATTCATGCACAACCTTTATTATATAGAAATTATGTATTTAGAAAAAAAACAGTTATTCATGCAGAAGAATCTAGGGTTCTGGTATCAGTTGTGCAAGAATATTTTGATTACGTTGGAATGAATGAAACAATAAAGTTTTTTAACAATCTGACATCCACATATGTGCACGTATACCATGTGTGCATCGCTAACATCCAACTATGGTGTTTCACACCATTTTCCCCCAGTTAGTTCATGATGATAAACTATTCAAATTCCATAAACTTCGTCGACAGTCGTAGAGAAATTAGCAGCAGTAAAAATTAACAAATGTGCAATTGAGCAATGAGCAAGCGACAAGAAGTTAAAAACCTGAAAATTAAATTCATACAGTAAGAGTCACTAGGTATTAAAAGTGTAGAAACTAAAATACAAGTTCATCTATTCTTCCTCATTATCTTCGTAGCAAACATTTTTCATCATCCAACTCATCTTCAGCAGGGAGCTTCATAGTCATTGAACCATTGCTGTCTGCATCCCAATCATCTACATTAGGTTCTTCCTCCTCAATCACCTCGTATACTGTTGTACTAGAAGAGCCCTCCTGTTCACTGATGATAGTACTGTGTTTCTTAATATGATAAATTTTATATGTTAGTTATAAATTTCAACAAGCAATATTTTGCCTGACTTGCTGAAGTAGGCACAATTTCAGTTCTCTTTGTGCTTCTGAATTGCATCGATCTATCAAAAGGCTGGTGCTTAGCGAGCATTGCCTTCTCTGGTGAATGTGCAATCCCTGATTGGGATTCTCTGGTGAATGTGCAATCCCTGATTCGTAGAAATTCCTTTTATAAGGTTGGGGGTCACTGGAAGCTTCTTGTCATTAGCCAATTTTTGATAAAAGGTTGAATGACCGACTGATCATTGAACAGACAAGGGGACACTTTTGCATGGTGGGTAGTGGGAGCTTTCAGTCTTCGGAATTTTTTTTATTTGTCTTTGATGTTGGTGGTTCATACGAATCATACCCAAGGGAGGTGATTCTGGGGACTCTGTAACATAGTAAATTAAGCAAGAAGTTAGGGAAATGACAACTGTTTGTTTGGAAATCAGTAAGACAGTTAGATGCTAGAGATATGAAAGTAGTATGCCTCTCTTCCTCATTGTTGGCCCATTCATGTTGGATTGCTTCTGACCTCCGATTCTTGGATTTGAAGCAGAATCATTCCAGCCAATCATTCTTTTTTTTTTAGCATGCAAATGCTATAACGAACCGCTTGGCTGAATCGAATGATGGGCTGCTCAGTCTAATGAATGAAGAGTATTTACAAAACTATGCATAGTTTCAGCGGGTGTCAGTTAAAAGTCTAAGATCCTCATCATCATTTTTCCCATCTCCAACTTAGACGCTACAAAAGCAGAAAAAAGTAGCAGTTTTTTCTATACTTATTACTAGTTATATCTACTTCACTTTAGCATAGGCATACACAATAGATATATAGCGCCCGTGTGTATGTATAAGTTCTTCTTAGTTGATCTGTTAAATGAAATAATAGTTTTAGCTTCAGTACCTTACTAGCTGTAACAGATGGACAACGCAACACACCAATTTGGGTTACTTTGCTTTGATTCCTTTTATGAAGTTATTTATAAACAAAAAGTTTTGCAAATTTCATGATATCTAGTTGGTTGCATGAATGTCCCATATCGTTCACTTCTGACTCATGTAACTTGTCGTTTTTATTCGTT
>NW_017975636.1:0-2306 GCF_001876935.1 Asparagus officinalis
GCTACTCTATATTCAGAAGAAAGGAATGGCAGAATGGGGTCTCTTAGGGATATCATCTCTTTCAGAAAATTTGTTTCATCTACATCTCTTATTGATCTTCCACTTTCTGGTCGTTCTTTCACTTGGTCTAATAAACGACAAAACCCTGCTATGGCAAGACTGGATAGATTTCTGGTATGTGCAGAATGGGATAGAGTTCATCCCTTAAGCCTTCAATATTCTCCTCCTTTCGTAGGCTCTGATCATTGCCCGTTAATTCTAGATAGTGGTGGTGTCAAACCTAGTCCACCCTCTTTCCGCTTTGAAAAAAGTTGGTTCCATAATCAAACTTTTATTCCTTATATTCAAGATTCATGGAAATCTTTTATATGTGAAGGAAATCCAGCTGATATCTTCATTAGAAAGCTATATCTTTTAAAGAGGAGAATAAAGTGGTGGAGAAGAAATATCTATGGTTCATTAATTTCTAGAAAAAACATGTTGCTAGCCAAAATAAATTCCTTGGACTTAATTGAAGAACATAGACCCTTATCACTATCAGAGTTATCTGATAAGAATTCTTTTCAATCTCAATTTTCTTCTATCATTCAGGAGGAGGAATCATACTGGTCACAAAGATCCCGTATTCAATGGCTCAAAGAAGGAGATGCTAATACATCATTTTTTCATAAGTCAGCTTCTTTTCACAAAAAATCAAACCATATAGTCTCTATAGACCATATGGGTTCTGAAATTTCTGATTCTGTAGCAATATCTAAGGCTTTCCATGATTATTACTCTCAACTTTTTGGCCAGAAGCATGACAGCAAGATGTCTATTAATTGGACTCACTTATATCCTAATCCAAATCAAAATCTTACAGCCCTTGAAGCACCTTTTTTTGAATCAGAAGTAAAACATGCAGTTTTCAACATGAATCCAAACAAAGCACCTGGACCAGATGGATTTTCTCTTTTGTTCTACCAATCTTTCTGGGATCTTATCAAAAATGATCTTGTTGATCTTATGAATTTCTTTGGTCAAAACCCATCATCCCTTCATAGAGTTAATAAAGTCCTCATTACTCTCATTCCAAAATCTAAGGGATGTCCTACAGTTAAAGACTTTAGACCGATCAGTTTGATAAACTGTATCTTTAAAATCTTTACAAAAATCTTAGCATCAAGATTATCTCCTCTTTTAAAGGATCTCATTTCTCCTACTCAGTCTGCTTTCCAAACAGGAAGATCTACACTTGACTCGATCCTCATTGCTAATGAGATGATTCATTTTTGTTCTAAGAGAAAAAAGGAAGTAGCCATGATCAAAATTGACTTTGCCAAAGCTTTTGACTCTATCAATTGGAATTTTCTAATCAATTTGCTCAAAGCTAGAGGGTTTGGTGACAAATGGTGCTCATGGATTTATCATATTATTTCCTCTTCTAGCTGTGCTGTTCTTGTCAACGGATCTCCATCAAAATTTTTTAAATGCACAAGAGGTCTGAAACAAGGAGATCCCCTATCTCCTCTGTTGTTCAACATTGCAGTTGATGTCTTAAATAAAATGATCATGTGTAATGTGGATGAGGGGTCATTAGCTAGCCTGCGCATTAAAGAGCCCTTGAATCACATTAGAAGTCTTCAATTTGCAGACGATACTTTAATTTTTATCAAAAGTTCTTTCAAAGACATATCTGTTCTCAAAACAATTCTTTACATCTTTGAAGACATCTCAGGATTGGGCATAAATTTTGCAAAATCATCTATGGTTTATTTTGGAAATATTTTCAACAGAGGAGATTATCTATCTTCATCTCTTAATTGCAAATTAGATTCTCTTCCAATCAAATATCTTGGTTTACCTTTGAAAGGTGGCACATTATCTAAATCTGATTGGCAACCTTTGTTGGACAATTTACATCGTAAGCTTGCTTCTTGGAAGAGCAATTGCTTATCGATGGGAGGAAAATTGGTCTTATTAAACTCGGTTCTCTCCTCCATCCCATTATATTTCATGTCTTTTTACAAACTCCCAAAATGGCTGATTAGAGACATTGACAAAATTAGAAAGAACTTCCTCTGGACTGGTAAAAAAGATTCGAAACCTTTCAAATGTCTGGTTAATTGGAAAAAAGTCTGTTTACGCAAATCAGAAGGGGGTCTGGGTGTGAAAGATCTCAAAATTTTTAATATATCTCTTCTATCTAAATGGTTATGGAAGTGTTTTGATAAAGAATCTTTCATAGGAGCTTTTCTTCATCATCTCTACATCAGTAAGGATTCTTTTTTGCAATTAGCTAATTGGAAGATCGGCAATTCTCAATT
>NW_017975637.1:0-1916 GCF_001876935.1 Asparagus officinalis
AGATGTGCATGAAAATACAAAACTTAAACATCATATAGGCAACTTATGATAAGCAACTATTTGCTACACTCCAAAACATGAAAGTCATTTTATATAGGCATTGATTCATAAAAGAAATAACATGAACATAATAAGCCGCAAAGAACATCATATAGGCATTAGAAGCAACATATTTTTGCATAAATATAGGTTTGTTCACGAGATAGCAAGTCATACATAAAACGTCACACAAAACCATACATAGTTGTTCCACAAAGCATCATATAGTTATTACACTCAAATAAAAACAGAGTTATCAAGATTTACAACCCAGAAGAAAGCGTCAAAAAACAAATAAAAAAAACATCACATGAAGAAACTCAATCAGTCATCACCTCCTCCAACATCATCACCATCACCATCTCCACCATCATCACCATCACCGTCACCATCACCACCACCATCACCATCTGAGCCATCAGCAGAATCCTCACCAGAATCAGACTCAGAATTAGAAGGGATCCCGAGAGACTGACGCTGGTATGAAAGAATAGTCCTAACATCCTTCTGAATAGATATGACACGAGTCTCAAGGCGATCAAGACGGTCACAAATCTCAGAAGTGGAAAAAGTGGAAGAGGTCGAGGCTCTAGAACGGGAGTGAGAAGAAGGTGTGGAGTCAATAGATATTTGCATTCTGGAAAGGGAAACTTTATCAAAGAAATCTCTTGTGGATTCAACCTTAGGTTCATTAGTGAGGTCAACATTGAAATGTTGAAAGATGAGAGTGAAAAAGGAACCAAACGGTAGAAACTTGGTATGTTTTGATGCTATGTTATTGATAAAGATAGTAGCCCAATCAACTTTGATTTTAGCAAAGATGGCATAAACAGCATTAATCTTGTCAGAGGCGAAGTGATCAAAACTTCCAGTCTTAGGAATCAAATTTTGAGCAACAATTCGGGCAATGAGTCTAGCAATAGGATTAAGTGAATTGTTGTTCATAGGATATGAGCATCCGGGCTTAAACATGAGTGGGTTAACATCTGGATTACCAACATCAACAGACATGAGATGAACGTCACTTGTTGGGATATTAAGAATCCCCGCAAGTTCGTTGGCAGAGAAGGTAATTTCAACATTTTTCACTGATGATGTAATGGTTAAACTACCATCAGCAGAAGATGTTGTGGACAGGTTCGCATAAAACAGATAAACAAGAAATGGATAATAAGGAACTTTATGACTTTCATCAAGCAATTTGTCTAACCCAACATTATGAAGAATAGACTGAGTGTTATAGATGACCAGTTCAGGATACTTGATATACCTAGTTGGGAGAAGGGTCGGGTCAAGGAGATGAAGAGGGAACGGTTGGGATTGATCCACGAAGGGATGAACGGTGATGAGCAGTTCGGGTCTAAAACAGAGACCAAATAAAAACCGAAACCCAGTAAAAAATAAAACCTCGCTGCTGTAGGAATTTGATTTCGGTCGACCGACTCGGTCGACCGGAATGCTTACAGATAACCGTCGGTCGACCGGGTCGGTCGACCGAAAGAGAATGTGCAGCAAAGGTGATTTTGGAAATATGTTTTGAGAGTTTTTACAATATAGACCTTTTAGAAATATGTTTTATAAAATATTGAAGGTTTTATAAGATATATATAAGTGTTTTTAATTATAAAAACATATAAATAATTTATTTTTAACATTAGGAATATAATTTTTCATTAAAAAAAATTTATTCAAAACAAAAACAAAACAAATCATTAAAAAAATACTATATAAGTCTTTTTGGTACCCAAATCATTTTGGTACCATTAGAACCTGGGACATGACCCCTATCATTTAAATCCAAGGCCCTTGGGTTATGAACCCGTTTGGGCATATTTTGTGCACCAATACGATCAAAGCAAAAATTGTAAACGTGACCC
>NW_017975638.1:0-821 GCF_001876935.1 Asparagus officinalis
AACATAATATAATAATCAAGGCCATGTACCAACACCTAACATTTTCCTCAAGTTGCTTGCTTTCATAAAACCATGCTTGAGAACTAAGAACATCAATTTGCTGCTTGGCAACTACCCGTGAAGAAGAATCTCTCTATAAAAATTAACTAGTTTGGAATTAGACACCAGCCTAAAAAAGGAGTTAAAATGAATGCCAAAATAAAAAAATCTGTATAGGAATCAAAATCTGTATGGGAAACTCCAATACCATTTCCCACCGTTTCTATTCAAAATAAAAAATCTATATAGGAATCAATAAAGTAACCAGTGTTAACGTCTAAATTAATTTTAATTCTATCACCAGAAGCAAAGCAAAGGGGATTGCACAACCGTTCACTTAATTAAGGTTATCGTCAGCGTTGGTTTTATATTTTTAGCTAATTTTGGAAAATGCAGTTCCTGTGATCCCGTCATTTCCATGATCTACGATGGTCACTGATTAAGCAATACTGAGAACTGATTTAGTTATGATACTACAGTAGTAATGAAATGGATTTTATTTCTATTGTCGACAAAATAGGAAATCACCTTGGAACCTCTGAGGAACTTGAAGAGGAACTCTTGTTACAGGATAACTCTCCTGTTGCGGCTTCTCAGCTTCCTTGATGGCACATTTGGAAAAACCTTGAGCTACATTAGTTGGATTCTGAACCGTGTTTCCTGAATAGAACACGCATGGTCTGCTCAGAGAAAAGTTGAATTAGTTACAGACAACCACTTTATCACATTCAAAATTCTCCGGTGTAGCGCGAGTCTAACTCACCTAGGTAGTGATGTGTGTT
>NW_017975638.1:1099-1916 GCF_001876935.1 Asparagus officinalis
CCAAGCACAAAATTTATGCTTGGTACCAAGCATACCCATTTCTCTCTCTCTCTATATATATATATATACACACACACACACACACACACATCGAAACCAGCTATGCAGAAGGACATCAAAAATTTAACGTTAAATAGCCTCATAAATTTCAGCACACACAAAGGTTCTTACAGTAAAGACAATGGAAATATAAACTTTGAATTCATCAAGAAAGTAGAATGTAAAGCAAGAAAAACTTAATGAGCAAATTCTACAGAAAGTACGTGAATAAAGAAACTTCCAAGATTATTTCAGATCAGATAAAATTGCTAATGCACATGCACTAAATACCAATAAACTAAAAATGGCTTATATACACGTGTGTCATCTTTCGCAACAAGTGGTTTTACCACCTAGCACAAAGTTATTGAGATGAAATGATACCATTTTTTTATCTTCAGTTACTCAAGAACAAAGGTAAATAAAATTAAATGACAGGTTTCTTGCTAGCTCCATGTACCTCATCTAAAACTTTGGTCATCGAACTTGGGTTCTTGGTTGACGAGCACCTGTTTATCTATACTTATGCCACATATAAACAAAACACAAGACACGCATAAGATACTTATAAAAAAGCAATAGGAAAAATTGTAGCCTAGAAAAACTAACAATCAATCCACTAGCACTAATCTAAGCACCTAAGCTGCTACCTGACATTTATGAAGGCACAATTGAAAGGGGGAAAAAATTAGTTGAGGCTAATTTCCTTGTTTCTGGTGTACAACCAAGCACATTTCTAGCAATTGTTAACTCATTCACACAACAACAACAACAACAA
>NW_017975639.1:0-718 GCF_001876935.1 Asparagus officinalis
TCGAGTGATTGCCTGGATTATCTAACATTGGTATTCAGGCTTACTATGTGTCCATGCATGATAGATGACCTGAGCGTATAAATTGGGGACTTACACACTGATTTGAGTATGGATTGGCATAAGTAGATTATTCTATATATCTCAGCGACCGTTGCACGATTTCACAGTCCTCGTGTTGGACTATAATCTATTTCAATCCTCGTGTTGGACTATAATCTATCTCAGTCCTCGTGTTAGACATCTGCCACCTATTCCAAGAGTTTGGAAATCACAGTATATAGCTCCTGTTATTTTTTTGGACATAGTTCTTAACCCTGCATATGGCTATCTCACAGAAGATCACGACATGGGAGTTATGTAGATTTTGACTTGGCACTGTGCTTATATTCTGAGATTAGTTGTATTTTCTTTTATTGTTATTTTCTGTACTAGAACCCCGGGTTTGGTGTTTAGAGATTTACAATTTGAGATACAAGGTATATACATGAGGGTTTCCTTGTTTGGATTATTTCGCTCGACGTACCTATGCTCGTGTTGTAAATTTCTAAATACTAAAACCCTCTATAGTAAGATCAATGATTTTAGATCTCTTATATAATAACTGTATTTTCTTATACAACGAGCCCTGTTCCCTTGGGGTTGGTTGTGATGTTACTCGCTAGCGCTTTGACGCTCGTTGTCCCTCCCCCTTTCAGGTAACGAGCCAGGAGCCCGGAGA
>NW_017975639.1:918-1914 GCF_001876935.1 Asparagus officinalis
AATTTTTTTTGACAACTATTTTTGTATAAGTTTAAAGTATTTGTGCAAATACTATATGTTGTGAAAATTTTATTGTGATACGCTATTTATAGAAGTCTATTTTTACTCATAAACTCTTATTTGTTTATGATCAGAGAGATGGCAGGACGTGGTAGACCTCGCACCAGGAGAGCTACCTAGGCAGAGTCACAGCAGACTCCATCAGAGCAGCAGCCAGCTCAGTCCGAGCCTCAGCAGGCTCCACCCGAGCCGCAGCAGGCTCTCCAGTATTTGGTGGACATCATGGCTCCTCTCATTGCCCGGATGACAGCCATTGAGGAGTTGGTGACTACTCATATAACACCACGGACACCTCCACCACCGGTAGCTCAGCAGCCGGGGATACCTGCCGTTCCCGTCAGAGAGAGACCCCCAGAGGTCACGCCTGCAGCCATTCCTCTAGCAGTCCCAGATAGAGCCACAGAGCAGGAGGCTTGGCTCCGTATAGTGGAGAGGGATCAGAAGATGAGGGCACCAGAGTTCCAGGGGTCACCAGACGCTCTTGCAGCCCATAAGTGGAAGGAGGATGTGGGCAATATTCTGGACATACTCGGTATAGACTCAGTCTAGAAGCAGAGATTGGCATCCTATAGCCTGAAGGGAGATGCCGGGAGAGGGTACCGACTGCAGTTTGCTCCAGAGCAGAGGATGACCCTCACATGGGAGGACTTCATTTACTTCTTTGATGGGCAGTACGTTTCTTCAGCAACACGGACTGGGAAGGAGCTTAAGTTGTCCCGTTTGACTCAGGGAGACATGTCAGTTGCAGACTTTGAGAGCAGGTTTATGGAGCTGTTGCATTTCACGGGAATGTGGCAGACAGGAGAGCGTCAGACTCAGATGTTCTTGGCAGGGCTTCGCCCTAATATCCGCCGGTACCTCGTGTCCAGGAGATTTTATTCAGTCAGGGAGGTAGCTGAGACTGCCACTTCTCAGGAGATTGAGACTTCTATGTTC
>NW_017975640.1:0-1912 GCF_001876935.1 Asparagus officinalis
TCGCTCCTTGATAGGTACTTTACCTCGATTCCCTGGTAAGGGACCGAGGCGACCTTTCACAGGAACCCTAGATGTTGAAGGGTCCGTGTTCATACCTGACCCTACCGGAGGTGCCGGGGTAAGGGGAACATGACTTGGCTTTGGTGAAGGTTGGGCAGCAACTTCTTCCATTCTTGTCTTAGGCGTTGGATTCGCTTTTAGCATCCACACCTGCTTGAGTTTTGGCGGAGTCTTGACCACCTCTTGTTTCTGCATCTCCTCTGCTTTCTGCAAGAGAGCTCGGGCATGCGCAAGCAGTGCGCGGCGCTTCTTGATTCTCTCTTCAAGGGTGGAGCGATTCCTTGTAACACGCACCCACTTGTTCGTTTCTGCTTTAGAGGAGGGGCTGGTTACGTACCGTTGTTGCTCTTGGCATTGTCTCGATTTAAGATCTTCGTTGTAGCGAACCCCATCCATAGGCTCCAATGCCTTGGCCATTTGACGAGCAAGACGTTGACGCCGCCTTTGGAGCGCCCTCTTTGATACAGCTGGAGCGCCTTCAGTAGCCATCTTCTTGGGGGAGGAGAAGCCCAGATCTGCGATCTCGACCACGTTGGGCGACGCGGAGACGCCACGTGGTGCAAGTGCAGCGATGGCTAAGGAATCTTGGGTCTGTGAGCCGAAGGTCCCACGAACGACTCTGGAGGAGGATGCCTTCTTTCGCCTACTTGGAGAGGCGGATCTGGAGGAGGAGGAAGAGAGGTATTCTTCGTACTTCTGCTGGTCGAACTCGTACTCGACCTCTTCATTCACCCGGATCTTGAATGCCGGTTGCGTCACGACGGCGTCGGTAGCGATGCCGTTGGCTCCCACTGTGGTCGCCAGCTTGTTTTCGGTGAAAGTCGGTGTTTTCATTGCTTTTGAATCTGTTACAACTTCAAACGTTACAAGAATGCAACTAAAACAAAGATTACAACTTTATCGAAAATAAACACGAGATCCCGTTTTGGTGCGGTCTCGCTTGCGTGGGTCTTTGGCCTGTGACGGGGATGTTGATATCCGTGGACCACCGGGGCAATCAGATCCGTTCCGGATAAATCGGACAGAGTTTCGTCGATGCACGTGAGATCTAGAAACTTCTGATCTAGAAATATCGGACAGAACTTCGTCGATCCGCGTGAGATCTAGAAGTTATAAGCGTATACCTCGGCTAAAGCGAGGTATTAGCTCTTCTTAGTATTAACGCTAAAGGCTAATACTAAGGATCGGATGAGAACGGGTGATGAAGGCTGATGTAGACCTCTCCTCCTCGGTTGAAGCGCACGACCACTCTTTGCTGCAGCAGGGCTTCGCCAAGGCTCTCCAAAAATCCTCCT
Organism: Asparagus officinalis; assembly: GCF_001876935.1. Classification (NCBI taxonomy): domain Eukaryota; kingdom Viridiplantae; phylum Streptophyta; class Magnoliopsida; order Asparagales; family Asparagaceae; genus Asparagus; species Asparagus officinalis. The sequence goes on from NW_017975640.1 coordinate 1,356, forward strand.
CTCAAAAGCAAGCCCCAAGGGGGCTATTTATAGGCTCTAGGAGGGGTCTAGGGGGGTCTAGGAGGTGTGGACACCCCTTGGTGTCTCGGCCAGGCCGAGACACCCTTGGGGTGTCTCGGCCATGAGGTGGGATCTCCACTCCGAGAATCAGAAAGGTTCGAACGACACTACCTTTTATAGGATTGGCCATTTGAACTCAAAGAACCCCTCATTCATTGAGGAGAAAACCCAATTTCAACCCTAACTTTTATAGGTTTGGTGGAAAAGGGGACAGAGGTGGATTTTCGTTTATCGAAAAGGAGTGACTCGACTTTAGTCTTGACTATGTGTAGGCTTGACTAAGCGAGATCGGAAACAATCCTAACTTTTATAGGTTTGACTGTTTCAAGTGGACCTCTCGTTCATGGAAGGAATCGAGAGAGGAATTTGGCTATGGTCCTAACTTTTATAGGTTTGACCAAGCAGGAGTCTGAGATGATCCTAACTGTAGAAGGTTTGATCACTCGATTTGAAAGTGGACCTCTCGTTCATTGGAGGAATCGAGAGGGGATTTTGGC
>NW_017975641.1:0-1910 GCF_001876935.1 Asparagus officinalis
CATGTTTATGATTTACACTATGTGTGTGTACATGTGTATGAGATAAAGAAGCTTGATGGGATGCACAATTATTAATAGGCTTGTCAATTTGGTGCATTATGACAAAATTGAGCTAAATGGCCTTTAAGACCGCAAATAGAACATTTGTGAATTTTGTCATACATATGTGCATAGTGAATAGGTTTCTTAGAAGAATTAACATTGAACTTTGCACATAAGTCCATAAGCTTTTTATTATTAGCAATACAAGTGTTTAGTATTGAATCTAAGGTGGATATATGTTTTCTCATTTGATTCAACTCATCATTGTGCATACAAGCATTGCTACTAGAAGTAGGATAAACAAGATTTTTCATCATAGATTTCAACTTATCTACTTCTAACATAGCATCACATTTTTCATGAAGCAAACTAGCATTTTTAATTCTCAATTTTTCATTGCATTCTTTAAGAATTATATTTTTATTTGTAATAAAATTAAACTTAGTGGCTAGTGTTTCATGAGTGGATTTCATATTTACATACTTACTCTTTACATCAATATAGCAATTGTGTAATTTTTCAAACTCAAGAGCAAGTTCATCAAAAGTAATAATATCATCGTTATCGCATACCTCACTAGGGTTATCACCTAGTGGTATTGTACATGGAGATGAGACTTCTTTAGAACTCAAAGCGGGATTTTCCAACGCTTGTTGAATAGCCTCCAATTTCCCTTCATGTGCTTCAATAAGTTTCCATAAAGCGTAAGCACTATCAAAATTAGCAAATTTGTTAGAAAACGATGAATGAAAAGCGTTAATCAAATATTCTAACAAAAGCTTATTCATGTTAAACAATCTTTTATCATTCTCACACCATTTGGATTTTTCCAAAATGGGAACAACATAGGCATCCTCAATAATTTCCCATAAATCAAATTGATTAGATTGAACGAAAAGTTTGAATCTAATACGCCATTGAGCATAGGGAAAAATATCCAAACGAGGAGCAATATTAATAGCATATCCTAAACTAGATGAATCATACATATCCATAAAGATAATACGCAAGAAGCAAAATGCAATCAAAATTAGATTAGCACAAACATAATAACTTGGATCTTTAACTCAAGGCGATTAGACCTTAAATCAAAGAGCACCAAGCTCTGATACCAATTGTAAGACCCTATAAGGGGGTGATTAGGGTCTTATGCTAATCTAATCCCGATTAAAAGCCAATTAAAAATGATATTGATTAATTTGTTTTTGCACGAATGATATAAGATAGATATGAGCAAGAAAGATATGAATAAGCACAAATAAAAAGAACGCTACGCAAAACACAAACAAACGATATGTTCACGAGGTTCGGTCACCACGACCTACGTCCCCGCTCCTCACCTCGAGGAGATATCCACTATCACAATCCGGTTTGGAAGCCGGAACTTCTACACACTCGGTTTACAAGATCACCGAAAACTCTCACACTACACAAACACTATGCAATCACACTTTACACACTAAGTGTAGGAACCTAGCCCGTGTCCTCCTCCTCAAGTGCTCGATTACAACCTCTCCCTAGGTTCGTCAATCGACGCCACTCCTATTGGATTCGAGTGAGTCTTGGAATTAGCAAACCAGTTCATGTGGTGATCTTAGTCACACTATCAAACACTCAAATGCCACACATGAAATAACTAAACCACAACTTGGAAAAACATAGGTTTTTCATCCCTTCAGCATTCAACATAACTAGACACGATCTTTCTTAAATAGTCCGACAATACAAGAGTTCTAGCATAAAATCCACAAGAGAAGGTCCCGGATTCACCACAAGCCTTCATTTAAAAGATAACATGCCACATATACAATATAACCAGACTGTCCAATAAGCCAAAATAAGATATCAACATGAACCTACTAAAAAAA
>NW_017975642.1:0-679 GCF_001876935.1 Asparagus officinalis
GTGGATCATGGAGTCATCTTCAAGCAATCGTCATGGACTGTTGTGCCATTGTGGAAGGAGGGCTATACTTTCCAGACCTGGAACTAAGACCTGGATCATAGATTCAAAGGCAGAGCTTGTTCCACTTGATTCAAGAGCCGTGTCAAGTGGAGAAGTGCGGGGAAAAGAGAGAGATTGAGATTGATATTTTGGATTTGTTGAAGCTTGTTATATTTGCTCTTTTATTTGGTATTTTCTAAGGATTTGTATTTGGTATTTTTATTGGATTTGTGCAAGTAGGGTGTAAGAATGTATTATTGGATTTGTTGAAGTGTATGTTCTCCATGTATTGCATATTTAAGTTTCCGATGCACAAACTGAGTGAGGTTTGTTCTCTGCCTCATTCTGCTGATATTAAAGTATTGAAGAGGCACGTTTTTTCAAGATCAAGAAAGGAAAAAAGAATGCAAAGAAGTAAAGAAGCATGTAAAAGTGTTTGAAAAAAATAAAAAAGAGACATGCAACCTGTTTGTAGTAAAATTGGGGCAAGGGAAACCAGCATAAATGTTCTATAATGTGTGCATATCTGTAGTAAAGAACTGGTGATGTTGATTAGCAATCTTGCTTCATATCTGCAGTACAAAGAATTGGTGATGCTAATGAGTTGTTCAGTGTTCCTATTCTGCAGTTATCTTTTTTT
>NW_017975642.1:853-1909 GCF_001876935.1 Asparagus officinalis
TTGCAGTGGGAAAGTTGTAACAGCATCATCCATCCATACACAAAACACTATAAATCTTCACTAATTTATGCTTTTGAGCAAGATGAGAACATAAATAATATGTCTACTAACAGCAAGATGAAAACACACAATGTGAAATTTGATAAAATGTACTAACAGCAAGATGCACTAACAGCAAGATGAGAACATAAATGTCTACATATATATTCACTAATTCATGCACTAACAGCAAGATGCACTAACAGCAAGATAAATAATATTCTGCACATCATCGCTTCTGTTGAGGCACACCTGACAACTCAAAACAATAGTACATTTCCAGTCTACATTTCCAAGTAGCTTCCATTACAGAATAAACTCAAAACCATTTCCAGTCTACATTTCCAAGTAGCTTCCATTACAGAATAAACTCAAAATAATAGTACATTTCCAGTCTACATTTCCAGTCTACATTTCCAAGTAGCTTCCCATTTCTGCACAGAAATTTCACGCAATAGTGAGAACTCCATCTGTATTAAAAACATTAACAAACACGTTATATTTAAAAAAATCGCAATGTACAAGTTATTTCGTATGTATTAACCATTACCTTCCACAAATCCATGCATGTGGTGCTCAAGAATCCAGACCAATTTTCGTTTAGCTGCAAATCACATGACAAATTAATCATATAATTGTACTAAATGCAAACTTTATGTGTTATGAACTTTCATGGAAAAATATTAACCAAACCTAATACAACAAAGAAGTTAAAGACCAAAAAAGAGAGCCCATGTATTCTTTGTTATTTACAAACTTGATTGACCTAGCTGTATAAATTTTTACTCTGGCAGCTCATGTACAGTTAAGGTTATAACAGTTCTCACATATGAAAGTGCTGTAGGATGCATAATAACATATCAACATTGCTATCAAAATACAAAGCTATCAAAATACCATGTATTCTCCCAATCTTGCGCATATTATTAATCATTTTTACTCTGTCAACCCATGTATTCTTCCAATCTTGCGCATAATAACAATGAGTCTGTCTAACACAAAGCTATCAAAATACCA
>NW_017975643.1:0-2236 GCF_001876935.1 Asparagus officinalis
CATCAGATATTTTCTTTAAAAGGAAGGTAAATGATGGATAATCTAATAATGCATATAGACTTTTGGCATGTCATGTGTAGGTCTCTCATGTGTAGGTTCAGTTCATTTTATACGCATGTCATGTGTAGGTCTCTCATGTGCTAGCCAAGTATCATTTCTGTCCTTTCGGATCATTAATATTTAGAAGTCATCAACCACAGTCATTAATATTATCATTGTCATTAATCTATGTTCTTTTTGCAAACTTCTGTAAAATATTTCTGATGATATCAAATGGCTGCCATGTAAAATATTTCTGCTGAACATGGCAGTGTCAGATCATTGTCACATTAGCAAAATGTGATGACGAATGTAATGTTAAGAATGACCGCTGTTAACTTTAATCAAATATTAAAGACACTGATAGTATTTGGGTGGCAAATTCTGTTATAAGTGAAAGAAACTTTACACGTAGAAATAATCAGGTTGTTTTTTGTACGTCTGCTTGCTTACTGCAATACAAATACCCCATTTTTCTATTTGTTTTTTTCTTTTTTTTCCTCTTTTTTTCATCTCTCAAAACTCTTCATACTTATCATAATAATACTAAGTGACCTATAGCATTTGATATTTATTATTTACTAAAAGTTTTATGCTCTATCCCAAAATATTCCCTCCCATAAACTTATAAAAAATTCTATCTTTATTCAAAAATCAAAATGATGCCAATTTTGAGAAACATTTCAAGATTATAGTATATGAGATTTAATAAAACTTAGCAACGAAATAATCACCAAAAGCAAAAAACAAGCATGCAGTCAATAAAAGGCAGGGCTTGTGTTCGTGAAAATTCCCTAGCCATGGAACCGAGAATGGAGATCTTTGCCTTCGTAGTCATGACTCATTCTGAATTGCTCAACGAAACCCTAAGTGGTTCGAATCGCCGAGGAGGGGTGGGCTGAATCCGAAACCCTAGCTGGCCTGATCGTCTACTGATCGAAGATGAAGAGGGAGAGAAGGAAAAGGGCGGCAAGAAGGCTAATGGGGCTCGAGGGGGTGATAAGAGCTTTTCCATGGAGTTGCAGACGAGACCGAAACCCTAACCCTAGATTTTTAAGGGGGGAATTTGTTCGGGGTTTAGTAGAGTGGGAAAAGGAGCCGCCTTTTTTTAAAGGAATCGGAGAGAGCGAGGAGCGAGTGCCTCGATTCATTTTAAACGCATGTCGTGGAGGTTAGGTTCAGTTCATCAGATATTTTCTTTAAAAGAAAGGTAAATGATGGATTATCTAATAATGCATATAGACTTTTGGCAAAACTTTGTGGTAGGCCCCTCATGTGCTAGCCAAGTATCGTTTCGGTCCTTTCGGATCATTAATATTTAGAAGTCATCAACCACATTAATTAATAATATCATTGTCATCAATCTATGTTCCTTTTGCAAACTTCTGTAAAATATTTCTGATGATATCACATGACTGCCACGTTAGCAAAAATTAGTTGCAAGTTTCATACAAACGTGTATGTTGAACTTAAGATTTCACTAATATTTTTGTTGAACATGGTAGGGTCAGATCATCGTTACGTCAGCAAAATCCGATGACGAATGTAATGTTAAGAATGACTGCTATTAACTTTCATCATATATTAAAGACGCTAACAGTATTTGGGTAGCAAATTCCGTTATAAGTAAAAAAACTTTACTTGTAGAAATAATCAGGTTGTTTTTTGTATGTCCGCTTGCTTGCTGCAATACAAATAGCCCATTTTTCTTTTACATTTTTTTCTTTTGTTCTCTTTTCTTTCATGTCTCAAAACTCTTCATACTTATCATAATAATACTTGCATGAGATCCCAAGCTATAGGCGATGTTTCTGAGAAAAGAACAGAATATTAAGCTGATAAAACTTAAGTTAATTCAAGTACTAATGAGCAAAACGTGATATAACAGCTATCACGAAATTCAACAAAATAATAAACTTTTTTATTGTCAACAGGTTTTCCCAAACATTTTACTCTTTGAGTTCGAAGCAAACTATACTCTTTTGAGGCACATTAAAGAAGGAACTAGAGTGATTGTTTTTGCATATTTAGATGTTGATTTTGCATATTTTGATGTAATTAGATAAGCAACTATATTTTTCGAATCTGGATTCTCTTTACTTATGCGATAATTAAAGAGGGTCTAATTCTCTCAATCCTTACCGCGTATCTCAATTCTTATAAATAAGATCACGCCACATGAAATTTCCACCGGATA
>NW_017975644.1:0-374 GCF_001876935.1 Asparagus officinalis
CCCCAAATAAATAAATAAATAAATAAATAAATAAAGATCTTTGGCAATCTCAATCCCCTTAAAGTTTCAACAATTTTCAAAAAATCCTTCTTAATGGCAATAATCCTTACTTCGTACTTTTTGAAATATGAGTAAAATTATACAGGTTGATATTTTTGCCAATGAAAATTATGTTTCATGTGTTTAGGGTTTGAATGTGGTTTTCTAAGAACCTTAAAACTTAAAGAGTTTTGTGGCATTTTAAAAATTCAAGGGCTTTATCCTGAGGCATTTGTGAAATTTACCCTAAATAAAATGTATAAATGTTATGATTGGAAAAACTAATTTGATATCTAATAAAGTGTTAATGCAAATCAAACTAATTTGAAATACTA
>NW_017975645.1:0-410 GCF_001876935.1 Asparagus officinalis
ACCTTCCTAGCTCGAGGTTCCAATTTATCTGTTCTCACATGATAAAATACAAGACAACCGAATACCTTGAGCTGGTCATAATCGTGTGCTGGCTCACCCGACCACATCTCCATAGGGGTCTTTCCCTCAATTGCAAATGAATGCAGCCTATTAATGAGGTTGCTCGTATATGTAAGTGCCTCAGCCCAAAAGATCTTCTCCAAACCACTCTGCGATAATAAACATCGGACCTTCTCTAGTAAAGACCAATTTAATCTCTCTGTCACCCTATTCTGCTGCGGTGTATGACTAACCATTAAGTGTCTCTCTATGCCCTCGTCTCGACATAGCTGCTGAAAGGGGTCAGAAGTATACTCACCACCGTTGTCGGATCGCAACGTCTTGATCTTTCTCCCAGTCTGCAGTTCCAA
>NW_017975645.1:1546-1901 GCF_001876935.1 Asparagus officinalis
GTGAGTCGACTCATGACAGGCATGAGTCGACTCAACCTGATGAGTCGACTCATGCACATGTATGAGTCGACTCACGAGCTGAAAATTGGATTCTTCGAATCTGCTGCTCGTCGTCTCATTTCACACTTCCACCTACGTTCCATTGTACTGTTTTACACCCCTATTCTCATGCTATCATGAGAATTATCTATCCTCAAGCTCCCATAAGGATCGTTAAGTTCTGAAGAGAAGATACACCCGTATCATGGGTCCCCTCTTTAGGAACTTAAAGTCCCGTTTAAGTTAAAACTTTTGCTGAGGAAACTCTCGAGCTCCTCCATCTTTTCTGCACCATCTGGCCCTGCTAGGAACCTGG
>NW_017975646.1:0-1901 GCF_001876935.1 Asparagus officinalis
GGGTGGTCGTCTTATTCCTCTTGGAAATCGTCCAAAACAGGATAGGGGTGAGGCCGAAAAGATGAAAGAACTCGAAAGAAAAATCGAAGCTCTGATATCTACTCGAGAGGTCAAGAAGACCGGTATTCCGTGTCCTTACCCGAAAGAGTGGGATTCGATCCCGTATCCGGCGAAGTTCAACCTGATCAACTTCACGCCGTTCGGCGGGAAAGGCTCCCCCACTCAGCATCTGATCTACTTCAAGTCCCACTTGGGAGTGATCTCTGACAACGAGCCCTTGATGGTTCGGTCATTCGTTGGCACCCTTCGCGGGCCTGCCTTCGATTGGTACCGCCGTCTCAAGCCCGGAAGCATCAACAGCTGGGAGGACTTGGAAGGCATGTTTCTCGCCCATTTCTTCGATGATGACACCGAGGTGTCGATCAGGACACTCTTCGACGAGAAACAAAAAGGCGGAGAGTCGGTAGATACCTTCATCAAACGCTTCCGCAATCAGGCAATGAACTGTAGGGATCCCGTCACGGAAGAATTCCTCTTGCAGACTTGTCAGAACAACCTGTCCATTAGCATCTTGGACGTGATGGGAATAGAGCCGCTCAATACCTGGAAAGAGTTGAAGGCTCGAGGAGAACAAGCTGAACGCTTCATCAGAAGGCGGAAGGTCGAAAGAAACCAACCAATGGTTGACCCTCTGGATTCGGATCTCGTACCTCATGATGAAGAGGACGTACCTGCAACGGTTATTGACGATGATCAAACGTCACAACAGCAGTCCTGGGAACAACAGGAGAATTCGGACGAGGAGCTCCAAAACGAGTACTCGTTCAAAGACGAAGACGTTCCAGCTATCTTCGAGACCCTTCTCGAAAACAACAAAATCAAACTCCCGCCCATCACGCATCAGGAGGAAGATGACGATTCTGCGGATCCAACGTACTGCGAGTACCACAGAAGGATCCTCCACCCCACCAAGGAATGCTTTGCTCTCAAGAATAGCATCCAGACCTTGGTTGAAGCCGGCGTTATAACGCTAGGGTAAGCCAATTGAAAACGGCAAGACTCCGACAGAGTATATGAGTATAAACTGCTTCTCAACACTCCGACAAGTATAAGAGTATAAACTGCTTCTTGATACTCCGATAAGTATAAGAGTATAAACTGCTTCTTAAACTCCGACGAGTATACGAGTATAAACTGCTTCTCAAACTCCAAAGAGTACACGAGTATAAACTGTTTCTCCATACTCCGATAAGTATAAGAGTATAAACTGCTTCTTATTCCTCCTACCGGTATAAGAGGTTAAACTGCTCCCTGATACTCCAATAGGTATATGAGTCTAAACTATTTCCTACCATTAACGGGAAGTTCCTGGAGGATATTACGCTAATATTCTTAAGGATAACCCGGTCGGACAACAAAATCAAACCCAGTTCCAAGAGAGAAGCTGGGGGTGGATAATCCAATGCATCGGGAAGTTCCCGAAAGAATACCACATGGGTATTCTTAGGGATAACCCAATCATTGTGGAATTGGTGAATAAGAAATTCACGTTCGAACTCTGAAGGTCAGAATGTCTCTTCTCATTCTCTAACTCTTATGAGTTATTTTTGTGAGATGAGATCCAATCCTCTGACAGGTTAATCTTTTCTCACCAAACCATCCGCTGATCAAAGTAAACGACAGTGGATCCACCAACGTTCCCATCTGCCAGTCATTGGCGTTTCTCAGACTCAACGTGCTAGGTCCTAAACACCTAACATTAAAGTCTCCCTTTGAGTGGTAATATGGGTTGGCACTTTCTTTGCTACCCGTATTCCACTCTCTTCGATTTCGGGTCAAACCTATAAAAGTTAGGGCCAAAGCCAAAATCTCCTCTCGATTCCCCCAATGAACGAGAGGTC
>NW_017975647.1:0-1899 GCF_001876935.1 Asparagus officinalis
TACCATCAGGTGGCCATTGAGATGGCAAGCTCGTTTGAAGAATTTTTCATCGAGTACGTTCCGCGTCTCTAAAATACATACGCAGACGCATTGGCAGCATTATCAGTATCCTTGGCTCAACCTTCCGAAACAGAGCAATTGATTACAGTGAGGACTCACCAGCTCATCGTTCCAATCTACGATTCGAACGCTAAAGAAGTATACTCCACTGGAGTTGAACCCGAAGTTCGAGATTGGCGATTTCCCATTATCGACTACGTCTTACATGGTATATTACCTGAGGATGTAAGAGAAAGGGAATCGATTCGGCGAAGAGCGCCGAGATTTTACTACAATGCTACGGCGCAAACGTTGTATCGACGATCCTATGATGGTCTTTTACTCCGTTGTTTATCCAGCAAAGAAGCGGAACAAGCACTCAAAGAAGCACATAATGGGATATGCGGTGCACATCAGCTCGGTCCTAAACTCTGTGATTGACTTAGGAGAATCGAGTATTACTGGCCAACTATGGTAAAAGACGCAGTCGATTACGCACGCAAATGTGAAGCGTGTCAATTACATGCAAATTACATGCACATACCCCCTGAATATCTACATCCTTCGGCGACATCGTGGCCGTTTGAGACATGGGGAATGGACATTGTAGGTCCTATTTTTCCGCCTTCGGTTAAAGGGGACCGTTTCATTTTGGCAATCACCGATTATTTCTCGAAATGGGCAGAAGCAGTTCCACTTAGAGAAGTAAAGACGACTAATGTCATCAAATTTATCAAACACCATATCATATATCGGTACGGTGTGCCAAGGCGAATAGTGCACGACAACGGTCCTCAGTTCGTGAGCAACGCATTTATCAAATTCTGCGGTAAGTTCGGGATTAAGGACGTTTCGTCGACTGCTTATAATCCTACAGCTAACGGATTGGCCGAAGCTTTTAACAAGACTATCACCAAAATTCTGGCAAAATTGGTGAAAACCAATAAACGAGATTGGGACGACAAACTCGGCGAAGCTCTCTGGGCTTATCGTACAACCGTCCGCACGCCTACCGGAGTCACCCCGTATGCTTTAACGTATGGGTGTGAGGCCGTCCTTCCATTGGAGATACAGATTCCTTTCCTCCGTATCGCTCTTACAACGGGAATGACGACGGAAGAACATCATCAGAAACGTCTCGAAGAATTAGAGATGTTAGATGAGAAACGCTTGGAAGCTCAACAACAAATCGAGTTTTATCAAGCTAGAATTTCTCGGGCGAATCTTGTATAGGATATTTCAGGATAACCCGATATCAGTTGATTGTTTTAAATGAAGACTGATCATGTAAATAATTTATTCTTAATTGTTATAAAAATAATTAAGATCCTCGTATTACTTTTGTTGAGATGAGATTTAATCACAATTAATCTTTCCTCACAAAACCCCTCACCGATCAAATCGATCGACGAAGGGTACACCAAAATCCGTCATGGATTAAAGTTATTTAAATTCCCACATTTCATTTGGTCAAACCTTAAATAGTTAAGACCACAACCAAAATCCCCTCTCGATTCCTTCAATGAACGAGAGGCCCACAAATTGAACGATCAAACCTTCCTATGGTTAGAATCGTCTCAAAACTCCCACTTGGTCAAACCTTACTACAGTTAGGACCACAGCCAAAATCCCCTTTCGATTCGTTTTGCGAACGAAAGGTCCATTTTTGAATTGAGTAATCAAACCTTATGACAGTTAGGATTATTCAAACCAATCCAGATTCTCTAAGTGGAGATCCCATTTTGAGTTCCTTTTGCACCAGGAGATAGAATATAAAATTCTTCCTCTCCAATTCTGGGTTCATCTCTACTAACAAACAAGAGACCAGGAGATAGAATATAAAATTCTTCCTCTCCGATT
>NW_017975648.1:0-1896 GCF_001876935.1 Asparagus officinalis
TTATACTACAAGGCAGGAGTTACTTAGTGAGAATGGTTTGATAAGTACTCATTCATAGTCAAGAACTAACTTGCTCAATCATGGTTAAAAGATTGCACGAACTTTAGGAACTTAAGAGGTAACTTCAAAAACTGTATACAGTTTGGAGGACCTGATAGCATTTTCAATGATCTGAGTAACCAATCTCAAGATATGAAAGATTTGAGAGGCTAATGTCCTAATAAACATATAATATATATCATGTTCGCATGATTTTCATTTATTTCTACTTTTTTATTTTTTTTATTTTTTTACAGAACTTATTTCTACTTTACATTTAATACAAATTATAATCATTCATTAGATAAAAATAATTATAATTAATAGTAGCAATTTCTGTTATTATTTTCGCAAGAGTATGTAAAAGATAATTATATTTAAAACTAGAGATCTCCTCATTATTATTTTGACAATAGTATGCAAATCCTCGTACACTGAACATCAATATTATTCAAGAAAATTCATCTTAGCCAGCACTTTTTGGCTGGGAAGAAGAGGTCTAGAAAGAGACTGCGCTCTCTAGTTTTCAAATTGATAACATAATTCTGCTAAGAAAACTATACTTAAAAAAATTATTTTTAAAAAAAAATCTTTTGCAAAGACTTGTACCCGGATCTCTCGGGTAAGAGCCGAGCATCCTAACCAACTAGACTACAACGGAGCATTGTGACTTGTCATGATTACTTTTAAAAAACATTAGATAGCGGAAAGTGTACATTCGTACGCGAAATTTCTATTATCAGATATAACTCGGATGGCGGAGATGTTCTAATATGGCTCCTACGATCTTGTGTTCAATTCCATGGTAGAGTATCAATAATAAGTTTGATTCCGAGCTAGGGTATCCAAAAAAAAGGTAAAAAGTTTATATTCATAGGATATAATGCAATATACACTGGTCGTCCAAAGCTTCGCTAAATGATTTCGATGTTTCTTCTGTAGTAAGCAGTGAATAATTACTTTAACATAGGTTCTAAAATGTTGTTCCAAAAGTGTAACACGCATGGTTGAGACGCATTGAAATCATTTCAGGTCTTTTTTTTTTCTTTGTTGTTGTTGTTGTTGTTGTGAGAATACTTACGGGCATGAGGCTCCGGCATCTCCATTATTCGAAGGGAAATACCAAAAGGACCCCAAACATGGGACAGGGGGAGGAGACATGTGAGGTGTCCCCTTCCCACTGCATGATATACTGTTCATGAACAGTGTATCATGCAGTGGGGAGGGAACACCTCACCTGTCCCCTCCCTCTTTCCCATATTTGGGGTCCCCCTAGCACTACTCTTATTCGAAAGAGACTGGATATAGAGGAAGAGACTAGACCCTCGGCCCTAAAGTGTGGTCTCAGATAGCTAGGATATGTACATAATCAACATTGCCCAGAACTCCCCAAAACATAGTCCTCATGTAAACATACTGAAGATTATGTATAACAAAACAGAACTCAGCATGATACCTTCGATCAACAATACCAGTTGCTCCACCACTAACTTAATTAGCTTCATTTTCTCCCGCACTTTGATTAACCACAGCATCAGCAAAATTCCTCGCAGTAACTCCTCCACCACCCTGAGCTCTCGTCCCACAACAAAAAGATAAAATCTCATGTAGATCATAACAACTGATCAAGGTCAATAGAGAAAGACGCCCAACTTCCGGTTACACCAGAATCATGAACTAACTCCAACTTCAGTTCTTCCTCATTGATCATCGCATGTTCTAGCGTCAGTGTACGCATGGTCTTCAGCAGCAACTGTTAGTGGGGGCCACCATATGCAGAGAGTTCACGAGCTAGGAGTCCACGAAGACAGCTGGGAGTCCACGAAGACGCGTTTTTCGAAGATGCGGTTTCAAAAA
>NW_017975649.1:0-1894 GCF_001876935.1 Asparagus officinalis
ATGGGTTCAACCTGTTCCACATCATGTTTTTAGTCTCTACTATACATTTCTACCAGTGTGCAAATAGTTTATTACTTCACGGAGTCGCAACTGTTGCTAGGTCCTACACAGTTCTTACCAGACACTCAGGTATCCATCATTTGCCATCAGTTTTCTCTTTACGTGTTTTGTTTTTTTCCTTCTTTTGATTGGGGAGGATTGGGTGTTAGACTGTTAGTCCATTGTACATGTAAATACATATATAGATAACTTGTAGTCTTGTACTAATAGTGTATATACATGTATAAAAGGGCACATTCATTGTGGACAAGATTGGATATTAGAGTTTATGTAGCCGCCCATTTTCTTTGTAGTAATGTATGTGTACTTTATATAAATGACACGTACGAAGTGTGTATAAGAGGGTATGTTTCCTACGTCGCATCCAATAAGGTAGAATTCAGATCTTGAATGGACCCTGCTCCATGTACAGATAGTCTGCTTCTATCTTATAAGCCTGTAATCACGAGCTTTGGGAGCTGACTCCAAGATCATGTCACCTGGCTAGTACCTAATTCATTTTCCCGACAAATTTTAATGCATAACATTTGGTGAATTACAATCCTTATTGTCCTTCAGTTCACTACTAGCTTATAAGTGACGAGCAACTGGAATGGGACATGGAAACTGAGTATGTGCTCCAAAGCAAATCATTCAAGTCATATCACACAATTTGTTAGGAATTTAACGCCTAAATCCCTAATGCAACAGAAACGTAGAATAGAAAAAGGTACACCAAGATTTACGAGGTTCGGCAACTGCCTACATCCTCGGGAGCCACACAGTCAATTTCTTATTAATCAAACAAAAAATTACAAATCAAGAGCAAATCCCTAAACCGAGATTTCTCAAATAAACACTGTAGCTACAGTGTTAATACCCACAATAAATCCCCTCTTCCTCTTCTCTCTCTCTTCTTAAATCTCCCCTCAAACACCGTTGAGTGCTGGAGATAAAAAGGCAAAATCGCTGCTGCGATTTGAGAAGGTGAACGCTGCTGCGTTAAAAGGATCCACCGCCAGAAAAAAGTCGGGGGAGAAAAAAACACCAAACCCTAGGGATCGGGGTTTGCTTTTATAGGCGAGATTGATGGGCTGGCGACAGCCTGTCGCCAGCGACCCGCTTTGGACGCGGACGTGAGAATCGCCAAGACGCGGAGGTCGGCATTTTGGACGCGAGCGTCGGAGCAAAAGAGAGGAGAATGAATTTGACTCTCCCCTTTGTTTAATTCTGGGTTCTTCACGGTGGCGATGGAGTGCCTCCCTCGAATGCTCGCGTCGAGTTTGCTCTCCGTTGACGATCCGAAGGTCTTGATTCACTGGAACGATATCTTCTCCTCACGATTTGACGCTGTGGAGAACTTGCGTGGCAAGTCTTAAAACTCTGACCGAGTTTAGAAGAACTTACAGGGCAAGTTTGAAACTCTGACCGAGTTTAGAAGAACTTGCAAAGCAAATTTTAAAACTCTGGACGAGTTGATAACTCAGATCGAGTTTGAAACTCTATGAAAGAGTTGATTTAAACCGAAAGTTCGGTTAATAAGCCAAGGCCGAATAATCTCAAAGGCTTCAATAAAAGCCTTCCAAAATGATTCAAGAGCTCCTTCAAGTCGTTGATCTCCAAAGCTCCTTGTTGCTGCAGAAAGCGGCAAGATGTCCGATCAAGGATCCCTAAAAAGTCAGCCAAAAAAGAGCATCTGAACTCAGTTGAGTTTTGAGGTATTTATAGGGGATTAAGGGTGTAACCGCCCCCTTAAATAACTCCTTAATAAGGGTTTAATGGGGTGTAACTGCTCCCCATAAATCTCTCCATGATAGGGTAGTGATCCCTTAAAATCTTGGGGAGAAAACGGTTC
>NW_017975650.1:0-1892 GCF_001876935.1 Asparagus officinalis
GCTGATAATACTGTCCTGATTATCTTAGCGCACGGGCAGTGAGACTCCAATTCCTGGGTACTTCTCTTCCGAGACTTGTTCATACCCTCAGCCCGATAGTACAACTCATCGACGTTGTCATCGGAGTAACCTATCAACTGTTTACATGAATCCTCAGGTATAATGTGTTCGTTTATCTTACGCGTTTTCTTCTGAGTATGCAACTCCTTGTTGGCGTTCTCAAGAGTCACGCGTTTAGAGTCACGCATTTGTAAGCGTGAACTTTTGACGAGCTCTTGGACTTTAATACACACCCCCAGGCGGGTAAAAACTGGAGTTTTCCCTTTATACGAAGGCTTGAAATTGTTGCGAGGGCGTGTGCGACCCCCAGCTCGACGAGTCGTTCGGGGTTCAATCACCGGACCCAAGCGTTCTTCGATTAGAACTTTACCTCGATCCTCGTGCAAAGGACCCAGGCGATCAACTATCCTCACCTTGAATCGGGACAAATCCATGTTGAAGTGAATCGACGAACTACGTGAACTGACAGAATTTCGGATTAACGAAGGCACAGGCTAATCGAGAGCCCCGCGATGTTTACAAAAAGAACAACGCCTTTCGTGTCTCGTTCGTTCTACGGATAATCCAACCATCGGGGCTGATAGAACTCTTCGTCAGAATTCCAACGCAATTCGAATCACTAAAATCCGAGTTCAGACGAAGAATTTACAACGGAGTGTCTCGGATTTTTAGAGACACCCCAGGGGTGTCCTAGATTTTTGGGGACACCCCAGGGGCGTCCTAGAATTTTGGGGACACCCCAGGGGTGTCGCCTATAAATAGAAGCCTTAGGCCTCACTTTTGGGGATCTGGATTTTTAGAGAATTGGCGAAGCCCTGCTGGAGTGAAGAGTGATCGAGCACTTTAACACAAAAGAGTTCTTCATCAGATCTACATCACCCGCATCCGTTCCTTAGCATTACCCCTCGTCGGTAATCCTAAGAAGAGCAAATATCTCGCTTTATCCGAGATAGGCGCTCCAAGTTTCTAGATCTCCTCGCGGATCGACGAAGCTCTGCCCGATTTTTCTGGATCAGATCTGATTGCCAGGTAGTCCATGGATATCGACGTCCCCGTCACAGGCTAAAGACCCACGCAAGCAAGAGACGATAAACGGATCTTGTGTTTATTTTCAAGAAAGTTGTAATTTTTATTTTCGTTATTTGAATTCATTTGTAACGTTTGAAGTTTTAATGAATTCAATGATGAAGGCAACTTTTGACGAAAACAGAGTCGCTCGGGGTTCAGTCACCGGACCTAAGCGTTCTTCGATCAGAACTTTGCCTCGATCCTCGTGCAAAGGACCCAGGCGATCAACTATCCTCACCTTGAATCGGGACAAATCCATGTTGTCGTGAGGCTCCACCAGAGGTACGGAACTCGAAGGGATCGACGTAATCGGTGCAGAACGTCTTCTGTCTCGACCCTGGCGCGGGTCAGATTTAAGTGACCGACGGGTTGGAGGGTCGGATTCAAGTGACCCGCGATTTGGAAGGTCGGATCCAAGTGACAAAGATTTCTATCCGCCAGTTCCAATCCTATAAAAGTTAGGGTCGTTTGAATCTCTCCGATTCTCGGAGTGGAGATCCCACTCTTAGTTTTATATTTCCGGATTCTGGGGATGGAGATCCCACCTCGAGTTTCCTTTCCAACTGGAGATAGAATATAAAATTCTTCCTCTTCAGTGCTGAGAGATAGAATATAAAATTCTTCCTCTTTCATTTCGGGTTCGTCTTTACCCCAAAAGAAGACAACATTTTTTCAACTCCCACTGTGGTCGCCAGTTTGTTTGCGTCGAAAATTGTTGTTTTCATTGCTATCGAATCTATTACAACTTTAGTCATTACAATAAA
>NW_017975651.1:0-11932 GCF_001876935.1 Asparagus officinalis
AAAGAAGCGTATATGTTTTGGGTTTGATAGTTTTCCAAGTTTTTTACTATGAACAAAGTGAATAGAATTGGAAAATACTATTTGTTCATGTTTATATATCTTATAATATGATTTTCCACCTTTAACAAGCTTATATTTAATGAAAATCATATTTAGTGTTTTGAATATATTTGCATAGAATAATGCAATTTATTGAAATATGCATTTCAGGTTATTAACTTCATAAACAACATGTTATATCCTTATCAAGTCTAACAACATTTCATAAGTTTCATAAAAGTTGTTTAAGATCAAAATTATCAAAAATTATCAACTTTCCAGGTTTTCATGTTTTGGATATTTTGTAAAAATGATGATATTTTCCATTTGGGAAGTCTTTTCTGAAACAGCGTTGTAGCATGTTTTTATCATGTCTGTAATCATTCCCAGCAAAGTTTTACATTTGGAATTTGTTTGATATTTTTAAACAGCTTTTTAAATCAGCAAATCAGGTTTTTCAGGCTGTGTCAGATTCGGTCGACCGCCCGTCGCGATCAGTTGGTTTTCACATTGGGCCAGAGAGTCTGTCGGTCGAGCCGGGTCCGGTCGCCGAGAGCTCCATCGGTCGACGCACCGGTCACCGAAGATTCAGCTTGTGGTTTCCCGTTTCGAACCTGGATAACGTCGACCGAATTTCCGTCGGTCGACGAAACTTTTCATCGGTCGACGACAGAATTTCGGGTCGCCGACGATGGTTTATTAACTAGTTTCCAACGCTAGTTTTTTGTACCGTTGGCTGGTCTTTTGGTCTTTTTGTTTTGGGTGTTTTTTGCTAAGGTGGCTTAAGAGGGTATATATACCCGATGTGCTGATTGTCTTTTCAAGTGAAGAAAAGAGAGTTTTAAAACAGTTTTAACAAGTTTTTAAAACAAGGGTTTAAACGGTTTTTAGTTTTGGTTTAAGTTTGTTTTGGGTTGCTGTTACAAAGATGGAGTTTTTACATCAAACTACTGAAGAGTTCATTCTTCAACATTCAATATCCTCCCTTGTGTTTAGAGAAAGTTTTCTTAATCTTTTCCCTAGCAATTTCATTATTGATTTCTCATATATTATTATTGCTGTTTGCTATTTGATTTAGATTTATTTTACCTTCATTGTTACACACACCACAATTGAGCTTTAGTATTTACATACATAATTAAGTTGGGTGTGAGAGATTGTACTTTGAGTTGTGCTTTTAATTGTGTTCTCATCCATATTACGAACAATTAATTGTTACATTGTGGAGATTGTTTATGGTATTCGGTGAGGCTACGGAGTGTGTTTGTGAGGGTTTTCGGTGAGACTACGAACCGAGTGTGGGTTGGAAAGTTTTCGGTGAAGCTAGAAAACCCGATGTGTGAGGAGTTGACGTGTTCGGTGCAGCGTTGAAAACGACACTGGTGTGGTTGTAAACGTTATTCGGGTGAGCGTAGAAAACCCGGTCGTGATGTGATTTCCTCCCCGGGAGTGGGACGGAGACGTAGGACGCGAAGGTCCGAACTCCGTGATCAATATCGTCGTGTTTGAGTTTCTTTGGCGGGTAGTTGTTTTTGCATTTATCTTATATCGCCAATTGGCATTACTCGTCCCTTATATGATCCACTTCTCAGTTTAGAGTATTTATCTCTTGTGTTAGTTTTATATCCTTTGGCACTGTATCATTGTCTATTCTCTTTGTTAGGATAATCTTATTGTTTATATATCCTTTTGATATATTAATCTATCATATAGCGATATATCAACTTGTTATATTGCATATCTTGCACAGTAACTCTTTGTACACCTATCTTCGGCAAAGATATAATCTTGTTAATTAATTTTAAATTGGCATTTAATCGATTAGATTAGCATAAGACCCTAATCACCCCTCTGAGGGTCTAAACTCATTCCTTATTTCTAAGCTCTAACCTTCGGCAGAATCGTCGCCAATCTCCGCTTCAGAAGCAATGTTTACTCCAAGGAAAGACCACGTAACTTAATTGGGGAACTGATGAAACCATATCATCAACAGGTGTTCCATTGCATTGTTTTTTCAGAAAGATTCCTATAAACTCCCCCAGCTTCATCAGCATTTTTCTCATGAAATCCCCGGCACATTTGAAAGAAAAAATTGATTTTGTATTCTCGTCAAAATCGATTACTAATTGTGGATCCGATTACAAAAGACGAGGAGAATGATTGATTCTCCTCTGTTGTTTTAAAACTGGGTTTTCTTGGTAAGCGATGGAGATGGAGTGCCTCCTTCGATTGCTTGCGTCGAACTTGCTCTCCGTTGACGATCCGACCGTACTATCTCATGAGAACGATTGTTTTGTGTGATGAACTCGGTTTAGAACTCTTAACGAGTATAAGAAACTCATAATGAGTTGGAAACTCTGAAAAGAGTTGTTGAAAACCGAATTACTGATTTGGTGTAATTAACTCGCGTTGCAAGTTTAATTACGAACTCTTAAAGGAGTTTCAGAACTCAGAGCGAGTTGAAATTCTGTAACAGAGTTGTTAGAACCGAAGATTCGGTTGATAGCCAAGTTGATTTGCCGTTGATGAGGGGATCTCCTTAGATTCAATTTGCTAACTACTGAGTAGTTTGTTGATCTCCAAAGAAATCTCCTCTTCCGTGCGGTTTAGCTGCTGAGATTCACTAACCTTAAGCGGTTTTGGTGCCAACACACGTTAACCCCTTACTCAGTTGAGTAAGTCGGTTATTTATAGGGGGATTAGGGGTATAACTAACCCCTAAATCCGCTCCTAAGTGGGCGAAAATCCCTCACAACGTGGGATAACGGTTTTGAGGCCGTTCGGCTTGTGTTTGAACAAGTCAAACGCCTAATTTGGCATTCTGGACCTTAACTCTGCGTCTAAGGCCTGAGACGCAGAGTTAAACCTTTGTCAAAGGTTTGAAACGCACAGGCCGCATGCGTTCTGGAATTGGAGACGCACATGTCACTTGTGCGTTGAAATTCAACTCTGCATCAAAAGTTTGGGACGCATGGTTGATTTTGTTGAAGAACGCACGTTATGTGTGCGTTTGTGCTTTAACTCTGCGTCACAGAGTTAGATGTCTGCTGGAGAATGCACATGAGGTGTGCGTTTTGGATTTGAGAAACGCAGAAGTGAATTCTGCGTTTTTAAGAGAGGTTGTTGACTTGTAACCTCGTCCATTATAACATTGCAAAGGCTACTGCTTATTGATCTTTGCCTGTTATAGGATGTGAAAGTCGTCAGATTGTAACTTTCACTGTTAATTGTGAAGGCCACTGAATAAAGTTTCATCAGCTGTCGGAAGCGTCGTTGAATTGTAACTCTTCTCGATCTGTGTGAAAAGTCCTCTATTTGCAACCTTCGTTTGTCGGTACGAAAGCTATTTGACTGTAGCTTCCATTGTTGGAACTTGATGGGAATCAATCATCCATTGTGATTTTTAGATGAATATTTGCCCACAGCTCTCTACCAAGCAACTCACCAACTAAGTCCAACCTTTTATTTCTAAAATCATTACACTGCTCATCAGCATCTCTAATAGTTGCTAATATAATATTAGTCATGTTGTTATCGCAGGCATCAAGATCAATCATCTCAGAGATGAGGTCGTGTTTGTAGCGATTGTAGAGTTGCGGATGCAGTGATTAGAAAGTCGTCTGATTGTAACTTCCATTGTCGGGGCTTAATAGGGATTAGCTATCCATTGTGATTTTTAGACAGCCTACAAAAAGAAATGCAAACCTCTAAACAATTCTTCATCTCCATCTTCATCATCCAACAAAGAAAAAAAATATTTAAAGTGGTAAAAAAATTATTATTATTAATTGTAACAAAAAGTTACAAATTTGGAAGGCCTTCTCAATTAAGAGTAGCCCTCATCTCCAAAAGGAGTTACAAAAATTTTCACACCTCTAACCCCTCACTCTCTACCCCTATTTATAGCAAACATCAGTGAATGAGAGCCATTGGATTGAAATCTTATCCAAAAACATCAAAAATCAGTCTTAGATTCGTAACTAACTGCCCAGGGTATCGATGCCTGTATCGATGCAGGCATCGATGCCTGCCCTTTGTTCGCGGGAAAAATCGTTGCTTTCTTCATTGATTCCATTGCTATCTTGAATAACAGTTTTTCGGCTTACAGAGCATCCGGTCTTTTTTAGATCCGGCCGTATACAATGAAAAATAAAAAATAAAGAAAATAAAAAAAAAATTACCAACTTTTTCTTCTTTCTTCGAACAAATCACGCCAGCTTCCTGTTATCGGTCACTCGCTTGGGGAGTTGGTTTGCCCTGCCGCGCCGGGTTGTTTACCGTGCGACCACCACGCGATCTAGCATCCGGACAGATCTACGCCAGTATAACGCGGTTATTTCACCAAGGGACAATAATAGCCGGAGGCGATTATTTCACCAAGGAAAACAATCGCTCGGAATCTCGGACAAAGACAAGCTTTGCATCCTGGAGTGTAACAACGTTAGATCTGAGAATCTTGACCCCTTCGAACTCCTGCCTTTTTTTCTGTTGATGCGGCGTGGCTCGCCGAGAATCAGATCCGAACATCCAAGCTCTTCAAGCCTTCAAAAAACTCCCAAGATGACGGTCTCATATCCGCAGAGTTCGGCTCTCCAAAAGTTCTTCCAAAAAAGTCCTCCAAATGATAATTGGCGACCCCCGCCTATTTATAAGCACCAGCATCTGTGCACTGCGCACAGTATCTGGGCGGCCACCCCAGCGGTTGGCTTCGGCCTTGGCCGAGCCACCCAGAGATTGGCTCCGGCTTTGCGCCGAGCCACTCCGGGCTTTTGCCGTCCGTCTTTTCGTTGTTTTCGGTTCTGTATCCGCTTTCGTCCGTGATTCGGCGTTATGCTGTGTGATTGGTCTGAAATCGATCTATGACTTTATTCCTGATTTGGAAAGTTGGATCCCAATTAGGAAGTAAATCGGCTTTTGCCGTGTCGTGAGTTCGTAATCCGTTATATGCGGTTGGATGACCGTTTACTCTCTGGACCGTTTGATTTGATTCCGCACTGCGAGTGGATTCATTCCGTCGTCCACGTGCGGTGTCCGGCAGCGTGTCGTAGCCTGTGTGTAATCACGCGGCGCGTGCGTGTCACGTGGCTGGCGGTGGTTATGGACGACCGTGCTGGCGGAGAGACGGGCGACCGGAGGGTGCAGGACGGGCGTGGTGGTGAACCGCTTGTCTAACTGCGGACCGATGTAAGCAAGGGATGATTGCCGTACAGAGACCCCCTCATAAGTTGCCAGCCTTCGTTGCGTGGAGAGAAGCATGTCGGATATACGTGGGAGAGGACTGTCCCAACCGGCAATCGGGGTAACGGGCCGCGGGGAATGGGCGTCGAGGCTGTCGATGTCCGTGTCATCCGCCAGCTAGTTGCGGGTGCCGGGGGCGAAGGCGGAGAGGCGGGCCGGCTGCAGGGTGAGGGGCGGCACCGGGGGGCGGAAGGTGAAGGGAAGGCGAGGCGGAATGGCCGAGCGTGGGAGCGCGCAGTGAGTGTGGCCGGCAACAGGCGAAGGGACCAGCGGGTGACGGCGTGAATGCTGCATGACCCGACCGCGTGTTCGGCCGGCGGTGTAACACAGTGGACACGCTGAAGCTATGGGGAAGGCTACTACAGGGGAAGCGGTGAAGGGAGGGGGATGCGGGCAGGGCGAGGGGAGACGCATGACACGCCTGAGGAGGGAGGGGTGAGGGAGCCTGAAGAAGAGTGTGGAGAAAAATAGTGCTCCAGAAACTGTGCGCAACAAGGAGGAGGGAATGAGTGGAGACTCGCTGATACCGAGTGGGAGCGAGGCGGGAGGTGTCGAAGAGCGTGAATCCGGCCCAAAAAAAAATGGCGCCCCAAAGGCTAGGAGGGGCGGGTCAAAAAGCGCGCCGACCCTTCCAAATGATGGGGTAAAGGGCGGAAATGAGGGGCAAGGCACGGAACCGTGACTGGAGTAGTGTGAGCAAATATGGCGTGTGCAATGGGCTTAAGGCAGTGTCCAAGGTGGAATGTTCGGGCGTGCAAAGTGGGGGTCAAACGGTGGCAAGGGGGCCGCAGACTGGGCCGCCAATTGGGGCTGCATGGCGGGGCAGTGTCTGGCGCAGTGCGGGTCAGGCGTGGGGCGGGTCGGCGGGTCCAGCCAGACGCAATGCGGGCGCAAGGGTGGCCGCAGGCGGCTGCAGTGCGGGGGCCAGGCGGCGTGCCATGTGTCTGGGTCCGGCGTGGCGGCCAAGCGGCGGGGTCGGGGTGAGGCCCGGGCGTGCGGCGGCGGGCAAGCCAGAGCGGCGGGCAAGGCGGCTGAGAAAAGAGGGGGCGGGGCGTTGGGGGTGTGCGGTGCGCCCTAGGGTCCGGGCCGAACCCCGCCCCCTGCTGTGCGCGGGAGGTGCGCTGCCCGCGAGCACCACGCGCGGCAAACTCGGAGAGTGGGCGTGGGAGCGGGCTGGGCCTGGGAATGCTGGGTTCACGGAGGGAGCGCCCAAAAACGCCAATAGAAAAAGGGGCGCGCAGGCCCCTGCGAAGCGGGGGGGCAAGGTGCCTGGAAAGGTCGCGCCGGGTGAGGGTGATGGGGCGGCGGGGCGGCAGGTGGAAAGCCGCCGGCCATGCGTGGATGCGAGTGGCAGTGGTGAGCGAGGAGAGGGAGGCGCGGGATGCACATGAGAAGCGCGTTTGAGGGTGGAGGAGGCCCTGCAAACGGTGGCCGTGTGGGGGGTGAAAAATGGATAGGCCGGTGCTGAGAGCGGAGCCGTCAATGTGGACCTGTGCCCCATGGTGCTGATGGTCCCGATGAGGGCGGAGCTAGGGCAAGCCGCGACCGTCTGCTGGCCGACTGGATCGGGCCGCGCCGCCCGCTGTATGCTGGGGATCCCACGTGGGGTCGGAAAATGTGACAAAAGGAGGGCAGGGCGGTGGCAAAGTGTGCAAAGGTGGTGCCTGGGGAACCCCAGGGTTGGCCGGGGAGGCAATGCTGGCGAAAGAGCCGTATGGCTGCCTGGGGAGGAGCGACGCTGGGGAAGAGAGAAAGTGTACAAATGAACCCGCGGGTGGCCTGGAAAGGGGCAATAGTGCCGTGCGGGGTACCCCACTGGAGGTGGGGGTGGCGCGCCGGGGGGAAGCAATGCGGGAGAGCGGGATGGCTCCTGAGGGGGAGGATGTCGACGCCTGGCAAAGAGAGGGGCTTGGCGGCAAAACACGAGCGCAGAAGAAAGTAAAGGCGGGCAGGTGTGGCGCGGCGGTGGTGCCGGAGAGGCGCAGGGAGAGAGTAGCATGAGTACCGATGCGGAGGAAAGCGCGGAACGGTGGCCAAAACGTGTCACACCCGTGGAGTTAAGCGCAAGGACGCTGAGCGGACCCCGTCATGTGAAGAGGAGGGCAAGGCCTGGGGAGAAACGGATAGTGAACAAACGTGGGAAGGGCTGGGGGCTGCAGGGGAAGAACCCGTGGGCGAGCGTGGCGCAGCGCACGCCCAGGAGTACGTTGGGCCGGGCGCAGGAGGGAGGCGACCTTGCCGACGCAGGGGTGCCCCGATCCAGGCATGCGCAGGCGTGGGGGCACAGCGACGGAGCGTGGGGCCAGGCCTGGGGAAGGGAAGGTGGGCGCACCGAGCGCGTCGAGAGGATGGTAGCGAGTGCACCTGCGGGGTGGAAGGACGGCGAGGGCTAGTCAGCCTGCGTGCGGAAGAGCGAGTGCTGGAGGGCGCGACGTCGGGCGCGAAAGACCCGCGGAGGCCGGGGGGAGGGCAGGCTGAGCAGGGGCGGCAGAAAACGGACAGCAGAGGCGGCAGAGACGGGCCGTAAGATGCCGCGGCAGCGGGCAGGGACTGGAGCGCAGGCGGTCAGGCCGGGGACACGGTGAGATGGTCGCCGGGCGCCCCGGGGACAGAGTGAAGCAGAGAGAGCGGCCATGGGCCTGGGTGACAGACTGCATGCAGCGCCGGTGCCCGGCTCGCAGGTAGAAGGCACAGCGTGAAATGACCGGAGGTGCGGCCCTGGAGGACGGTCGGGCCGGGAGGCACCACCACGCGACGATGGGCCGCGCACCGCTGGGCTGACCTGGGGAGGAAGCGCCGCGCCGGCCCGCGTAGGACGGTAGATGCCGGCGACGCCGGCACAGGAGGGATGGGGGGCCGGCTGCCAGGCCGGGGGACAAGGGGGGGGGGACCGGAGGACGACGGATGGTGCGGTGAGCGCCATGGCCGGCGAGCGAGGTGGCTACGCTGGGCGGGGAGAGGCAGCCGGGCGGGGCCACCATGGGAGGCGCGGCCTGTGTGCAGCGCAGGCATGTGCGCTGGGCGACCGTGAGAACGGGCGAGCTGGATGAATGCCCAGAGTGCGAACACGGGGCGGACCCGGCAAGGGGAAGTGGGCTGGGCGGCTGGCACGCAGCACAGGCACAGAGGAGGGCGGGCGGTACCCAGTGCGGACAGAGGGGAGCAGAAGACGGTGCCGCCAACCTAGGAAAGAAGCTGGCTGGAAGCCAGCGGAGGCCCGATCGCCAGACGCAGACGCTAGGGGAGCGCACGGGTGCACTGATCATAGAGCTGGCGGGCGCATGGCTGTGGAGGGGAGCAAAGAGGACCTGAAGACAGGGCGTGAGGCGGATAGCAGGGGGCCCATGTAGGGGGCAAGAAGCGGCGAGGGAAGTGCGGGCGAGGCCGAAGGGGGCAGGGGCCCCACGTGACGCCCGTCAGCGAGCGGGAACATGTGCGGATGGAAGAAGCAGGACGCGGCAGGCGGAGACCACTGAGAGGGCGGAGTGCTGGGGGCCGGCAGGCCGGACCAAGGGCAAAGCATGGCTGGGGCAGTGCGACCGCACCGAGGCGCCCATGAACCCCCCCCAGGCGAGGCCGGGGGCCGCGCCTGATGGGGGGAAAGAATATGCGGGGCGTCAGAGCAGTCGGGGGACGCGCGCCCTGGGGCAAGGACGCGAGCAATGCAGGGCAGCGTGCCGACAAGAAAAACGCGCACGGCGGCTTGGGATGTGGGGCTGAACAGGCACTAGAGGACGGCGACATCGGGCGGGGCCTTGACACGGTAATGTGAAAAAGGTAAGCGCCGACGCAGATGGCCCACCCGGAAGACAGATGCGCCCGTGGACACGGACTGTGGCATGGGTCCGGGGTGGGGCCGCACCGTGCCCGAGAGTGCATGGCGGGCCGTTCTGGGGACGAGCGCCCACAGAGCAGTCCGGTGCCGGGACTGACAACGGGCGGGAGAACGGCAGCGCAAGGGCGGGTAGGGTGCCGCGAGTTGGCTGACGGGCAGTAGCAGCCCTGGGGTGACCAGGGCCCAAGGGGTGGGCGACAGGGTGCCACGGCGGGCCGCAGGGCGCCGGCGAGACGCGCGATGAGGGACAGCAGGAGGAAGAGGCGGGGAGAGAGCGGAGCGAATCGCAACGGAGACAGCGGGGCGGGAACGGCCGCGGGAAACAGTGAGGCCAGGGGAGGACGTGGGCGAGTACGGGAGGGAGCAGTGCGGCATGAGAGCTAGATGCGACCCGGGCGAGGCGCCGGCGCAGTGGTGGGCGTGACGAGCAGCGGTACAGGCGCGGAAGCCGCGCGCAACAGCGTCGGGCCCACGGGGGGGGAGAGGCGGCGCCCCGGGCAGGTGGGGCGGGACCGGGCACGGGCGGGACTGGGGCGAAATGCATGGCGCCCGATGGTGCGGAGCGGCCAGGGCAACCGGACGGGCGGAAGCCGGCCCAATGCGGGGGAGCAGCCAACAAGACCAGCTCCCGCGGAAGCCGAGGGGCCAGAGCGAGTTAGGCCGCAGGAAAGCGTGCGCAGGCGGGAGGCCCGGAGGAGAGGGGAATACAGGCCCGAGACAGAGGACACTGGAACAAGACGCGGCGGACCAGGACGAAGAGGAAAGATAGACCGGTCAGGCCGCCCAGACGCTAGGCGGCAGGCGCGAGAGCCGGTAAGCGTGATGGAAGACGGGCGGAGCGACCCGGCTAAAGCAGGGGGGCCGAGGCAGCGGGCCGGCCAGCTGGCGATGAAAGAGGGAAACGGACGAGGGGGGAGGGGCAGGGACCACAGGGACCAGGTCAGAAAGAGGGCCTGGCCCCGCCCCAGGCGAGACGGCAGGAGGGGGCCATGCGGCTGAGGCCCGGAAGAGAGGAGTCGCCCGCAAGCCGCATGGCAGCCGGCCCGGCAGCGGATGATGGACGCACGCGGGGGCAGGCAGCCGGCGAGGGACGGACGGGAAACAGCGACGTGGGTAAACCACCGTGCGGGGGGAGTGCGGAACAGGGACGCAGGCGGGGCCAGCGTGAGAGAGAGCGGGGGAGGAGCAGCAAAAGGAGGGCCCGATGCCGGTCCGGCGGGGCTGGGGCGGGGCCGGACCGGGCCCCAGGGGAAAAAGGCCGACAGGGCTCGGGGCCGCACAGGAGGGAGGAGAGCAAGGGAGGACCGGAGGGCCGCCAGAGCAGGACAGCGACGAGACACAGGGAGCGGGGAGAGGGGAGTACCAAAAGAAGGGGGCGCCTGCGAAGCAGCGGGGGCCAGCGGGCTGGCGGCAGAGTAACGGGGAGCGAGGCAGACGGGGCAGGGGGGAAGAATAGCAGGGGACCGAACACAGCCCAGACAGGGGGCGAAACGCAGGGCGGTGGGGGCGAGGCGCGGAGGCGGCGGGGGACGGAGATTCGTGGGACAATGCAGAGGGCCGCCAGGGAGGCAGGGACGAGGATAGGCTGGAGAGGGGCACACGACCGACACTGCCACGGCAGGGAGAAGCGCGCCGCAGGCTGTGAGGGCCAGCGACCGGGAGACAGAGGGTGCCGAGCCCACGGGCGAGAAGAAGCGCGGAGGAGGAGGCGGGCGAACGGAGAGGCCGCCGCCCAAAGTGAAGCGAGAGGACGAGCCAAGTGGGACGAAGGCCAGGAGAAGGAGGCCCGCGTGAGGAAGGCTGACGTGGAGGGAACAGGTAGGGGGGCGAGACCAAGCCGGTGAGCCTGGCGGGGGACCAACGACACCAGGTCGAGACACCGCCAGCCGGGAGACGCCAGCACCCCAGGGACGCAAGCAGGGGAGGGATAGGCGAGGGAGGTGACTGCTGGCAAGGGCGGGGCGGACGGGGAGTGGAGCGGCGCGCGTGGGGATCGTGCAGGCCGGGCGCGCGGCGGCAGAGGCGGGCGCAGCGTCGAGGGTCCGGAAGCGGAGGAGTGAGCCGGCAGAAGAGTGGCAGCGGGAGAGAAGGCCGGCGCCGGCGTCGCGGGCAGGAAGGGCAGGAGGGCAAGCCGGGCCAGGGGGGACGGGCGCGTGCGCAAGGCAAGCCGGGCCGGGAGGCGAAATGTCAATGGTAGAACGGAAGCGGGACAGCCATGAGGGGGCACAGGCCGAGAGGGGAGGACCGGGAGGGCCTGAGAGCCAGGACGGCAGAGGGGGCGGGAGCCCGCCGAGAGGCAGGGGCCCGTCCGCATGGGAGTGGCGGTCCGGAGCCGGCGACACCCGCGGACAGCAGCACGCCTCGCAGACGCAGAGGGGCCCGGAGCGCGACAGGCAGAGGCAGCGCGGCCGAGCGAGATGCGAGGGAAGACGAGCCTGGGCGACCAAAGGAGCGGCGCGGTGCGCAGCGCCGAGCGTGGCGGATGACCTGCGGGCCGCACCGAGAGAGAGCAGCGCAGGAGATGAACACGCCGGGTAAAAGAGCGCAGAACGGGGGCAGAGGCGGCAGAGACGAAGCACCAGGAGTCAGCAAACCCACACGGCGTGAGGGGATGGAGGGGAGATGCCCGGCACGAGCAGAAGCGAGCCGAGTACCGAATAGAGAGCGCGGCGATAGACGGCAGCCACCACCTGAGGAGGCCAGCCAGGGCCGGGACGGAGACAAGGGAGGCAGGAGAAGCGGGCGAATAGCAGGCAGCCAGCAGGTGGGGCAGCCGGGCGTCGATGGGAGGAGGGGGCGGAAAGGGGGACGGGGAGGCGC
>NW_017975652.1:0-1891 GCF_001876935.1 Asparagus officinalis
CCATCCTGGGGGTAAAGTGTTATTTATTATGCTCAAAATATATTGAACTGCAAAGTTACCCAAGTAATTCAGGCAAGATCATGGCAGTTGTCTCATTTTTAATCTCATAATAATGGTCATTCACAAAAAAAAGATCTTGCTTACAGGTGACAATGTAATTGTGGGGAGCAAGGAAGGAAAATGTGCTGGTTTGATATGGACCTTTCATCTCAACCATACAAAACTCTGAAGTATGTCAATAGATCCTGTTCTAACTTTTAGTTATTTTCACAAAATTTTGGCCGCCTCTCCCAATTTATTCCCTATCATTCAAAGGCTAGGTATTCCTCCACTGAGAGTTGAACTTGGGATCTTCAACATTGAACCTTCTGAATTGACAAGAGGTGCCGGGCGATGGTCCTCTTGCTTTTGGGATCTTCTTTTGTTAGCTCAGTTCTTTAATGAACATATTATCAATATCATATTTACCAATCTAGAATATTACTGTTTGTAGTTTGTAATCATGATTCCTTTTTATTTAGATTTGTTTGGGTACCAACATATGCTTGTGCATTCATATGCCAAAAATCATTTCAAGGTTGCATTTTGGTGGTACCTACTCTATATATTAAGTGCTGCGATATTTATACCCTTAGTAAGTGCACATAAATACCTTTAAGTATGCATCTGCCATGTCTAGGCCTACACTTACTGTTTTTATATAACGCCATGTTTGATATGTGAGAATTGAGTGGAGTGAGAATGAAACGAAACAGGGAATAAAATGGAATTAATGTGGAAATGGAATGCTCATTTCCATTTCCATGTTTGCACCCAATTAGAGAATGATGTGGGAATGAGCATATTGCGGAGTATTTTTTTTATTCCCACTTAAGTGCAATGTCCGTTCCCTAACACATTGGGAATGACCATTCCCACATAAAACGGGAATTGATGAGAAGTGGAATGAGGTTTCTAGCTTCCAGAAACACTTCATGTTTGGTACGCATGAATCAGAAGTGGGAATTGACATTGCATTCCCACTCATTCCCGCGTACCACGTGAGGTGTAAGACTTCCAATACTTCATGGTCTACTCTAAAAGTTTTTGAAGGATTCATGATTAAGAGAGAACATTCTATATAATCAAGTGCTAATTTTTTTAGTGGCATTAATGATCATTTTTCTTTTGTTAAAATATCTCTAGGACACATCCAAAGGACAACGAATGTTGCCTTCCATCGATCATACCCTCTATTCACTTCTTGTTCCGATGACTGTACGGCATATGTATTTCATGGAATGGTGTACTCAGATCTTAACCAGGATCCTCTCATTGTTCCTTTGGAGATTCTCTGTGGCCATACATCCTCAAACGGCAGAGGTAACTACACAACTGTTATCTTTTTTAATGTATTATGTGTTTCATTTATTAACATTGATGTTGGTTTTAGATTTGCATTAAGAGCATATTATGTCATAGAAGCCTGTCTGAGTGAGCTTGTTTTGCTTATTTTAGAACATCAAAGTCTCAGGTAACTATCAGTACGATGTTCCTTAAGGCCAGGCTCCAGCAAGAGAGTGTAGGAGTAGGCTATCTATGTGATTGTCGGGAATCTGCTATGATCCTTTCTAAGCTAAACCAGTATTGAATCAGGTCCTGCTTCATTGCACGGAAGCATCATGGATTTGTCTTCCTTCTCCAGTTGGAAAATTTTCTCCCCCTTCATTAAAAAAGTAAGAAAGATGGGTCCCCCTAAATCTCATCTATTTTGATATAAGTCCCCCAAATGATCATATTTTGAAATTAGCCCCTCTAAACCTTTAAGTTGTCTCAAATTAGGCCCCATGTTTCCTTTTATTTAACCCCAATCCAAGTAATATCTGTTATAGTTTGTGTTTTCCCTTTTACC
>NW_017975653.1:0-1891 GCF_001876935.1 Asparagus officinalis
TCGGGAGACGAAGCAAGTGTAGACTTCATGGCGTCCCCCATCAACTTAGCTTTCTTGGAATTCTTAGCTACAACGGGTTTTCGTTTGTGAATTCTTCTATCGTATTCGCCTACCTCCTCAGCAGTAAGAGCCCGCTTCCCTGATGATCTCAAGGAACGAGGCTCGGGAGAGGATGCTCCTTTGAGAACCTCTCTAGTGTTCTCTTCTTCAGAAGGCTTAGCAGCGGGTAATTCCTCTGGGATCTCCTCGATTCCGACCGCCTCCCGTTCGCAGGACAGATAATCCTCTATCCCTGGTAATCGAGTCCTGCCGGAACCACTTCTTGATTTATAAAGCTCTCGGATTTCGTTTATACATGAAGTATAAATGTCATATTCTGGGATCAGAGAAGCTTTATCAAACCAATTGCGGAAATCTGCTACAGTGGAACAATTAGGTGGCAGATTAGGCAGAGTAAACTGCGCATGAGTTCCTCGAGCAATAAAGAAATGCCAAGCACGAGCTCCTTCATACAGATTCCCGATGTGAGCTAATTGGGGATTAGGGTTACCAACGTAAAGCTGGTCATACCCGAACTGTCGAGCAAAACGTGAAGGGACGTAAGGCTCAATTATGCATCTTTCACCTATCCTAAAGACCAGGTAACCCACTCTGATAGTGAGAAGCCATTGGAAAGTCCCTGTGTTTAAAAGCGAAGATCCTTCGAAGACTATGTCACCAAACTTTGGGGCTTCTTCTTCAGCCCCATCAAAGCAAGGGCGGCAGCAAAAGAGATCATAACTGACTTCCGAAGACAAAAGTTGCCTAGCCCGGACTATGTACGCAGTCGTCCACGTGGCTGGCTCGAGCCTTTGCACGAAAGGAGTAGAGGTCTCGTCAGTATGTATAATCCCCCGCATCAAAGAGGGACAGTGCAGCACAAACCAAGCCACTAAGTAAGTGTAGGGCATTGGTGTGCGGGGTTGAGAAGTCTTCCAAACTTTCCTTCCGGCAACATTCATCTCCTTGACATCAAGGAGTTCAGAGATCAAATCCCGCAAGCCTCTCTGCAAACAACCTGTCATTGCAGAAAGAAGACTGAGAGGTCTTCCGTGAGCCAAGAGAACGGCTGGGTAGACAACCTCAATCAATATCGACTCAGCTGGTTTCGTCGGCACGACACATCGTTTCAACCATAGCATCAAGAAACCAGCAAGGAGGGCCGTGTCAGAAATAGGAATTGTAGCTTGATAATGGAAACTGTCAAATTCACTGTCAGCTTCAAATCCATCTTCCAAACATGTATTCTTATAAACAGCGTTAGGAGTCTTGACGCGAGCTTTGATGCTTTTAGCAGAGCTTACACCAAGACGGGTCACCTTCAAACCCTTCTGACCCAAGTTCTGGAATAAGTAATCTGCCCAAGCAGTATGGATGAGGCCACCCCCACGCATCCCAGCGACCTGAGTGCAGATGTGGAAATGACACAGCAACTCCCAAAAAGTGTTGTATATCTCTGGATGAGCAGTCTTCAGGAGGGAGAGTTCCTCGGTAGTGGGAATAAATTCTTCATAAGGCGTTTGCCCGAAGGATAATCCCGATATTGCATGCATTTCATGGAGAGCAAACCCCAACTCCCCAACAGGAGTGAAAAAGGTGCAGCTATCCGGATTATACCGCTCCAGCATAGCGAAGAAGCAGGGATAACTCTGAGTGATCCCACATCTAGTAGCCTGTACTGGTATAGTAAGGCCAGATTGAGCAAGAGGTTCTTT
Organism: Asparagus officinalis; assembly: GCF_001876935.1. NCBI lineage: Eukaryota > Viridiplantae > Streptophyta > Magnoliopsida > Asparagales > Asparagaceae > Asparagus > Asparagus officinalis. The sequence goes on from NW_017975653.1 coordinate 1,755, forward strand.
GAGTTCCTCAAGAACAAAATCTACCATCCGAGTCCACCAGCCATCCTCTCCGAAAAATAACCAGCCAGGAGAATGAAAGGCTTGTGTAGGAAATTCGCCCCGGGCAGCAATAAACTGGCGCATGAAAATGTTCGCGG